>NC_060281.1:64840361-64865505 GCF_021613505.1 Equus quagga | reverse complement strand
TGTCAGGATGGGGCCTGAGGGATGGTATTTGGGGGAGCAGGCACTCACGTTGGAGCAGGGTCCCCCTCAGGAAGCTGACACTGCTCCTCGTGCTGGGCCACTGGGAAGGATACAGAGATAGCAGAACGTGGTCCAGTCCTCTGGGAGGGGTCCTAGCAGGACCCTGCAGCCTCCCTGGGAGCAGGCCAGCTCGCTGCACTCAGGGGAAGCTGTGCTGGATCCTCCAGATCCCACAGGAAGTGATCCTGGAGCTTGCTCTCTGCTGGTCACGGTGATGTCAGGGCAGGTGCGGAGGAGCGATGGCCCACGGGCTCCATTGACCAGGCCAGGTTTTCTCCCCTGTAATTATCCCATGGAGGGGATCAGGGAGCCTGGGGGTCGGTTCCTTCTGAGGTGAGATTCCCAGAACCCTCAGCGCCTGACTGAGCCCCAGGCAGGTGGTGACCCTGACCCCTGAGGTGTGCTTGAGCTCGCTGTCCTAGGAGCTGACTCTCCCAGGGGGTGAGAGCCACCCCACCAGCTGCTGCCCAGGGCTGCCCCAAGAGTCTCTGCCTGGGTGGTGAGCTGCACCTGCTGTTTGTGGACAGGACCCCAGGGCGCTGCTCTGGCCTGACTAGGAGCCAGGACTCAGCCCCAAACACCCCTCCCGGCACTTCAGTAAGCTCTGGGTGCTCCAAGGGCAGACACCCTCCGAGACCCCGCCTGGGCCCACGTGGGGTCCCCGCAGACCCTCCAGTCGGGAAAAGCTGCTGTGACTTGTGTCAGAACTTTGCTGAATCATCCCAAAGCTGCTTAAAAATATGGTCTTCCCAGAGTTTGCTGAACTTTCAGCAAAACAGGAAGATCGTGGGTTTTGTGTAAAAATTTAATATTAAAAAAGGAATGCAAGAATTGCTAAACTTAATATTTCCTGACAACTGAGTAATGCTAACTTAAATAATTCAGCAGGAAGCATGGAAATCAAGGTGGAGATATTTCTGCTTAGGACAACACCTATGGATCATTTATTCCTTTAATTTCCCCTCCAGTGCAACTGTAAACCCATATTCGATTTTTAATGAATATTAACTTCTTAAAGAAAATATGGAGAAGTTCTGATTTTTTTTTTTCTCCAGGTTGTTGAGATACAGGCAGCACAGGCCATTGGGTAAGTTTAAGATGTACAAAGTGATGATTTGATGCGAGTATGTACTGTGACATGATTACCACAGCTGGGCGGTTAACACTGCCATCACCTCGCATAATTACGTTTTTGAGGTGAGAATATTTAAGATCCCTCTCTTAGCAACTTTCAAGTATACAGTAAGGTATTGTTAACTATAGTCACCATGCTGTACTTAGATCCCAGAACTTGTTCATCTTGTAAATAAAGGTCTGTGCCCTTTGACCAACAGCTCCCCATTTCCCCCAGCCCACAGCTCCTGACAACCAGCACTCTGCTCTGAGTTTGGCTTTTTCACATCCCGCATAGAAGTGAGGTCACACCGTACTTGTCTTTCTCTGTCTGCCTTATCGCACATAGCATAATGCCCTCAAAGTGCATCTATGTTGTCAAAAATAGCAGGATTTCCTTCTTTCTCATGGCTGAATAATATTCCATTGTGTGAATAGTTACTACATATTCACAACTTCTTTATCCATTCTTCTGTGGCTGGACACTTAGGTTGTTTCCATATCTTGGCTATTGTGAATGATGCTCCAATGAAAATGGGAGTGCAGATGTCTCTTCAGGATCCTGTTTCATTTCCTCTGGATATATACCCAGAAGTCGGATTGCTGCACCATATGCTAGTTCTATTAACTTTTAGAGGAAACTCTGTACTGTTTTCGATAGTGGTTGCACCAATTTACCTTTCCACCTACACGGTAGGGTTCCCTTTTCTCCACATTCTCCCTGACACTTACTTTTTGTCTTTTTTATAATAGCCATTCTAACAGGTGTAGGTGATATCTCATTGTGGTTTTGATTTGCGTTTCCTTGATAATTAGTGAAGTTGAGCATCTTTTCATGTACGTGTTGGCCATTTGCATGTCTTCTTCACAAAAATGTCTATTCAGCTCTCTGCCCATTTTTTAATCAGATTGCTTGGTTTTTTGCTGTTGAGTTGTATGAGTTCTTTTATGGATATTAATCCCTTACCAGATAGATGGTTTGCAAATATTTTATCCCATTCTGTAAGTTGCTTTTTCATTTAGTTGATGGTTTCTTTTACTGTGCAGAAGCCTCTTAGTTTAATGTAGTCCCACTTTTATTTATTTATTTTTTTTACATTTGTTGTAGTAGGTATATGCATGGGTTAGTTTCTGGGCTCTCAATTCTGTTTCATTGGTCTAGGTGTCTGTTTTTATGCTAGCACCACACTGTTTTGATGACTATAGCTTTAATGTAGTTTGAAAGCAGGAAGTATGATGCTGCCAGCTGTGTTCTTTTTTCTCAGGATTGCTTTAGCTATCCGGGGTCTTTTGTGATTCCATACGAATTTTACAATTCTTTTTTCTATTTCTGTGAAAAATGCCGTTGGAATTTTGATAGGAATTGCATTGACTCTACAGATAACTTTGGGTAGGACAGACATTTTGATAATATTCTTCCAGTCCATGAACACAAGATATCTTCCCATTTGGTTGTGTCTTCTCGGTTTCTTTCATCAAAGTCTTGTAGTTTTCAGTATACAGATCTTTCATTTTCTTGGTTAAATTTATTCACAAGTATTTTATTGTTTTTGATGCTATTGTGATTTTTTTAAATTTCTTTTCCAGATGTTTCATTGTTTGTGTAGAGAAAGGCAGCTGATTACTGTATGCTGATTTTGTGTCTTGCAATTTCACTGAATTTGTTGATTAGTTCTAACAGTTTTGGGGTTGATTCTTTAGGATTTTCTACATATAAGGCCGTATCATCTGCGAACAGAGACAAGTTTGCTTCTTCCTTTATGAATTGGATGCCTTTTATTTCTTCATCTTGCCTCCTGGCTCTGGCTAAGACTTCCAGTACTGTGTTGAATGGGAGTGGTGAGAGTGGGCACACATGTTGTTTCGGACCTTAGCAGGAGAGCTCGCGACATTTCACTGTTAAGTATTACGTTAGCTGTGGGCTTGTTGGGTATGTCCTTTATTGTGTTGAGGTATGTTCCTTCTATATCCAATTTATTGAGATTTTTTATCATGAAAGGATGTTGTATTTTTTCAAATGCTTTTTTGAATCTAGCGAAATGATGATTTTTATTTTTCATTCTATTAGTGTAGTGTCACATTCATGGATTTGCATAGATGGAGCTATCTGTGCCTCCCAGGAATAAATCCCACTTGATCATGGTGTATGATCTTTTTAATGTAATGTTGAATTCAGCTTACTGATATTTTTTTGAGAGCTTTTGCATCTATATTCATCAGGAATATTGGTCTGCAGTTTTCTTGTAGTGTCCTTATCTGGCTTTGGTATCAGGGTAATGCTGGCCTCAGAAAAAGAGTTTGGAGTTTTCCCTCCTCTTCAATTTTTGGAAGAGTTTGAGAAAGACTGGCATTAGTTGTCCTTTAAATGTTTGGTAGAATTCACCAGGGAATCATCTGGTCCTGGGCTTTTCTTCGTTGGGAGGTTTGTGATTACTGATTCAAACTGCTTACTCATTATTGGTCTGTTCATATTTTCTGTTTTTTCCTGGTTCAATCTTGGTAAGTTGTGTGTTTTTAGGAATTTATCCATTTCTTCTAGGTTATCTAATTTGTTGGCTTATCCAATTGTCCATAGCAGTCTCCTGTGGCCCTTTGTATTTCTGTGCTATCACTTGTAGTGTCTCCTCTTTCATTTCTGATTTTAGTTATTTGAGTCTTCTTTTTTCTTTAGCTGGTTTGTCCAGCTAAAGTTTTGTCAATTTTGTTTATCTTTTAAAAAAATCAGTTCTTAGTGTCATTGATCTTTTCTATTGTTTTTCTGATCTCTATTTCTTTTATTTCTGCTCTGATCTCTGTTATTTATTTTCTTCTGATAAATTTGAGCTTAGTTTGTTCTTCTTTTCCTAGTTCCTTGAGGTGTAAAGTGTGGTTGTTTGAGATATTTCTATTATTTCTACTATTTCTATTAATATATGCATTTATCGCTATAACCTTCCCTCTCAGAAATGCTTTTGCAGCGTCCCATAGGTTTTGTATGTTGTGTTTCCATTTTCAGTGGTTTCAAGACTTTTTAAATTTCCTTTCGATTTCTTCTTTGACTCATTGGTTGTTCAACAATGTGTTCTTTGGTTTCCACATGTTTGTAAATTTTCCACCTTTCCTCCTGTTACTGATTTCTAGTTTCATACCATTGTGGTTGAAAAAGATACTTAGTATGATTTTGATCTTCTTAAATTTGCTAAGGCTTGCTTTGCAGCCTAGCATATGCTCAATCCTGAAGAATGTTCCATGTGTGCTTGATAAGAATGGTATTCTGCTGCTGTGAATGGAAGGTTCTATAAATATCTGTTAGGTCCATTTGGCCTTAGATGTGGTTCAAGTCCAACGTTTTTTGTTGACTTTCTGTCTGGATAATCTATCCATTGTTAAAGTGGGGTAATGAAGTCTCTTACTATTATTGTGGTTTTTTGTTTTTCTCTGTTAAGATCTGTTAGTATTTGCTTAATATATTTAGATGCTCTGATGTGGGTGTGTTTATATTTACAGTTATTGTATCTTCTTGATGAACTGACCCCCTTATCATTATATAATGACTTATATAATGACTTTCTTTGTTTTCTCCTTACCATTTTTGGCTTAAAGTCTATTTTTCTGATGTCACTATAGCTACCCCTGCTCTCTTTTGGTTTCCACTTGCATGGAATATCTTATTCCATCCCTTCACTTTGAGCCTGCGTGTGTCCTTAAACAAGAGAAATGAGTCTCTTGTAGGCAGCATATAGTTGGGTCTTTTTTTTTTAATCCATCTAGCCACTCTGTGCCTTTTGATTGGAGAATTCAAATTATTTACATTTAGTTAATGGTTGATAGGTGAGAACTTACTAATGCTATCTTATTGATTGCTTTCTGATTCTTTTGTAGCTCCCTTGTTCTTTTCTTCCTCTCTTGATGCCTCCCTTTGTGGGCTGTGGTATTCCATAGTAGTATGCTCTGATTCCTTTCTCTTTATATTTGTAATCTACTCTAGGTTTTCGCTTTGTGGTACCATGAGGCTTACATAAAACACCTTATAGCTCTAACAGTCTATTTTACACTGATAGCAACTTAACTTCAATCATATACAAAACTCTACCCTTTTACTCCCTCTTTTTGTGTTTTTAATGTCACAATTTACCTCTTTTTATATTGTGTGTATATTAACAAATTATAGTAAGTATAGTTATTTTTAATACTCTTTTCCTTTCTTATGCTTTGGTTAACACGTTAGCACACCATCATATTACAGAATTAGAGTTTTCTTCATCTGACTGTATATTTACCTTTTCCAGTGCATTATATATGTTTGCATGTCTTCACGTCACTGATCAGCATCTTTTCACTTCAGCTTGGAAAACTCCTTTCACATTTCTGGTCGGGCAAGTCCAGTGGTGATGAACTCTGCCAGCTTTTGTTTGTCTAGGAAAGTCTTTATTTCTCCTTTCTTTCTGGAGGATAACTTTGCTGGATAGTGTATTCTTGGCTGGCAGGGTTTTTTTTTTCAGCACTTTAAATACATCATCTCTCTCCTAGCCTGTCAGGTTTCTGCTGAGAAATCCACTGATAGCTAATGTGGGTTCCTTTATAGATCACAATTTTTTTTTCTCTTGCTGCTTTCATGATTCTATGCCTTTTATTTTTGACAGTTTCATTATAATGTGTCTTGGAGAAGATTGTCTTGGTTTGAAATAATGATGTGATCTATTAGCTTCGTGAACTTGGCTGTCCAAGTCTCTCCCCCAATTTGGGAAATTCTCAGTCATTCTATCTTTAAATAAACTTTCTGCCCCCTTATCCCTCTCTTCTCCTTCTGGAACTCCAATAATTCTGATATTGGTTCTTTTGATGGTATTCTATAGATGATGTAGGCTTTCTTAGCTCTTTTTCATTCACTTTTCTTTTTCTCTTCTGATGGGATTATTTCAACGTTCCTATCCTCTAACTCACTGATTCTTTCTTCTTTCTGATCTATTCTGATGTTGATGCTCTCTATTGCAGTCTTCACTTCATTTGTTGAATCCTTCAGCTTCAGATTTCTGTTTAGTTCTTTTTTTATGATTTCTATTTCTTTGTTAAATTTATCATTTTGTTTGTGTGTTTTTTTCCAATTTTGTTGAATGGTCTCTGTGTTTTCTTATAGCTCACTGAGCTTCCTCAAAACAGCTATTTTGAATTCTTTACCAGATAAGCCACAGATCTCCATGTCTGAGTTCGGTTACTGGAAGACTATTGTGATCTTTTCGTGATGTCCTGTTTCCTTGATTCTTCATCTTCCGTGGAGTTTTGTGTTGCTGTTTCACATTTGATGTATCAGTCACATTCTCCAGGCTTTACCAGCCGCCTTCAGGTGAGAGATGCTTCCTATTGGTTCTGCTCTATACTCTGTGGCTTTCTCTGACCTTGTATGGATATACCTGCCCATGCTTCCTTCTCCCTCTTGTGGCAGAATTCTTAAGCTTCTATGTTTTCTCTTGATCTTACAACACACCAAGCCAACTGTTGGAAACCTCTCTTTTGTTTTCCTGAAGGTGGTGCTAGAGCTCGAGATTGTGGTTTCTCCCTTGCTCGCAGACCCTGGTCTGTTTTCTGTGCCTGCTCCCTGTCTACCTGCTCTTGCTCTCACTGCTGCCCACAGGGACACGCACAAGGAGCTGACTGCAGAGTTGGGGGAGGTGTGAGTTTGGCACTCAGGGCATTGGGGATGCACAGTCCGGTTGGAGGGATCCTTGGGTGAGATTTTCCCAGTGGCTTGTGGGTGGGCTTCCTGCTGGAGTCCAGAATGCAGTCAGCAGGAACTGCATCCCTTTAGTGCCCTCTGATATTCTTATATGCCTCTTGCCCTCCTTCAGTCATGGAGCTCGTACTTTAATACTCTGGGTGCTGTGAGAGAGAAGTGGGTTTCTTTATCAGAGTCCTGCACAGCTGGGGAAGCCAGGCCCTCACCACTCTTCCTTTTCCCTGTAGGAGAGACCACCATCTCCTGCAGCTCTAAGCTGTACCACCTTGGGAGGAGGGTGATGCTGGCAGAGTTCCTCTTACCCATTCCAGTGCATTCATACTCATTTATTCTCCAGTGGAGTGCTAGAACTTCTCTGGAAACCTGGGTTTCTACAAAGAATCTCTCCAAGGGTGTCTGCTAAAGTCATCATTCTCCAGGTGCTCCCTGATTGCAGCTGAGAGGGGCTGGACCTGGTTCATGGGATCCTGCCAGTTCCAAAGCCCATGCTGTGGTCTGTCTGCCTATTTCCCAAAGCACCAGTGGGCAAGACTCCTCCTGGGTCCCTTGGTACGTGGTCCTGGGTCCCACAACTCCCACAGAGGCACTTTTGTTCATGGATGGATGCCTAATTTTAGTTGTTAAAGGGGACATAAAATGAGGGACATCTTATGCTGCCATGATGCTGAGATCATTCTATTGGATGTGTTCATTGACCTTGTGCTAATCGTTTTGCAACATATATGTGTATCACATCATCATTGTACACCTTAAATCTATGCAAATTGTATGTCAATTATATCTCAATAAAGTTGAGAAAAGAAAACTGAGCTGAGATACCTCTCTAATTCTCAGGTGTGTACATATGAGCTGGAAAATCTCTTTTATTCCCCAAGTCTTTCTACACTAATCTGTGATGTCACTCAAATTTTCTGGGTGTCTACTCTGATGTGAGATGTCTCCCTAATTCAAATAGTGGCTTTCCGACCTGGGAAGGATACCTGTTTTCTCAGGTGTGTCTCCTCTGACCAGGAATGTTTCCCTAATACTCTAGGCGTGCCTACCCTGAAGAGCAAAATCCCTCCAATTCCCCCAGTGTCTACTCTGATATACAAGTCTCACTAAATCCACAAGTGAGTCTCCATGGACCTGGGATGTCCCCTCCGAGCCAAAGTGATTCTCTACTGACATAGGATGCATCCCTAGTCCCAGTGACCTGAAATGTCTACCTATTTCCTGAGGTGTACACACCCACATGGAATGTTTCCCTAATTTCCCAGGTGTGTCTTCTCTGACCAGTTGTGTCCCAAATTCCCCAGGAGTATCTATTCTGACTTGGAACGTCTTACTAGTTCACCAGGTGTGACAACCCTGACTTGGCAGACTTCTTTGTCTCCGAGGTATGTCTATTTGACCCTATGCATCCCTCGTGCCCTAGGTGTTTATACACTCCCCTGAGATATCTCCCTTTTTACCCAGGTTTGTATACCTTGATCTGGGATGTCATCCTAATTCCCCAAAGTGTTAGATTGACTTGAAATATCTGTTTAATTACCCAGGTGTGTCTACAGTGACCTGAAATGTTTCTCTGTTTCCCCAGATACGTCTACCATGAATTTGAATGCCTCTATAATTCTCCACGTGTCCACACTGACATGGGATGTCTCCCTAATTACCCAGGTCTGTCCACTCTGAAATGTGATGTTTCCTTAGTCCCTCAAGTGTCTCTACTATGACTGGGGATGTCTCTCTAATTTCTCAAATATATCTACTCTGACCTGAGCTGTCTCCCTTATTCCCCAGGTTTGTAATCTTGAACTAGGTTGTCTCCCTCTTTCCAGATGTATCTGCCCTGTACTGGATGTCTCCCTAATAACCCGTGTGTGTCCACACTGACGTGGGGTATCTCCCTAATTTCTCAGGCATTTCCACTCTGACCTGGGATGTCTGCTAGCTAATAAACCAGGTATATCTACACTATACTGGGATATCTATTTCCCCAAGTGAGTCTACCCAGATCTGAGATGTCCCCTAGCAAACCAGGTGTGTCTACAGTGGCCTCAGGTGGGTCTACACAGACCTGGGATCATTTCCTAATCCTGAGGTGTCCCTACTCTGAGCTGAAAGTCTAATTTGCCAGATGTGTCTACACCGACCTTATATAGCTCCCAATTCCCCAGGTTTATCCTCTCTCACCAGGAATGTCTCACTATTTCCAAAGTGTGTCTACTGTAACCTGAGATGTCTCCCTAATTCTCCAGTGTGTCTGAGTTGATCAGGGATGTGTCCTTAGATACCCAGATGTGTCTACACTGACAGAGTACATTTCTCTAATGTCACAGGTATTTCTACACTGGTATGGGATGTCCCCCTAATTATACAGAAGTGTATACACTGACCAAAAGTATGTCTTTCATTGCCTAGGCATGTCTACTCAATCCTGGGATATTTTACTAAATCCCCCAGTGTGACTAGCCTGACTTATGTCTTGCTAATTCCCCAGGTGTTTCTACTATGCCTTTGGATGCCTCCCTAATAAGCTAGTTTTACCTGTACTGACCTGATGTCTGACTAAATCCTCAGGTGTTTATACCCTGACCCCAGATGTCTTACTCCTTACATGTGTCACCTTGATCTGGAATGTCTCCCTATTTCTACAGATGTGTCTACTCTGCCCTAGATGTCTCCCTAATAACTCACATGTGTCTACACTGACCTAGATGTCTAATTCCACAGGTGTCTACATTGATCTTGAATGCCTCTCTAATTTCCTAGCAGTGTCTGCACTGACATGGGATTGCTCCCTAATACTCCAGGTGCGTTTACCATTACCTGGTATATCTGCCTAATTACCTGGATGTGTTTACACTGACCTAGGATATATTCTTAATTCCCCACTTGAATCTGCTGTGAACTGAGTTGTCTAGTTCCTGAAGTGTGACTACTCTGCCTTGAGTTGTTCCATAATTCCCCAGATGTGTTCACACTGCCCTAGGATGGCTCCCTAATTCCCCAGGTGTGTCTACTCTCACCTAGCTTGAATCTATAATTCCTTCCTTGTGTTTCCTGACCTGCAATTCCCAACCAGTGTCTACACTGACCTAGGAAGTCTCCCTATTTCCCCCAGGGTGTTTACCCTGACCTGGGATCTCACCTTATTTCCCCATTTGTGTTTATCTGAACTGGCATGTCTCCCAAATTCCGCAAGTGTGTCTGTCCTGACCTGGGATACCTCCTGAATTCCCCCAAATTGTCGACCCTGTCCAGGGTGGTCTTCCTAATTCCCTAGAGGTGTCTACCTGACCTGGGTTGTCTCTGAATGACTCAGGTGTGTCTACACTGACCTGGGATGACTCTTTGATTCTCCAGGTTTTTCTACCCTGACTTTGGATAGCTCCCTGATTCCACTCATGTGTTCCCTGAACTGGAATGTCTCCCTAATTCCCAGTTGTTTATACACTAGCATGAGATATATCCAGTTCCAAGATGTGTCTGCCATGACCCATGTTTTCTCTAATTCCTCGAGTGTGTCTTCTTTGTCCTAGGCTCTATGCCTAATACCCCATGTGTCTATGTTGACCTTGGATGGCTCCCAAATTACCCAGTTGTGTCCATTCTGATCTGGGATGTTTTAGTTCCCAGGTGTATCTACTACGAACTAGGGTGTCGCTCTCATTCTCCAGGTGTCTCTAATGTGGGTTGCCTACTTCTCCGGGTGTGTTTACTCTGACGTGGGACATCTCCCTATTACGACAGAAGGGTCTAACCAACAGGGGCTGTCTCCCTGATTCCCAAAGAAGGTCTACACTGAGCTGTGATGTCTCCCTAATTCTCCAGATTTCTATCATAACCTGGGATGTCTCCCTAATTCCCCAGGTTTGTCTACTTTGACCTGGGATGTGTCCTTACTTCTCTAAGTGTGTCTACCCTAACCTGGGATGTCTCTCTATTTTCCCGAGTGTGTCTAACCAGACCTGGAAAGTCCCCTAATTCCCTATGTATGTTTATATTGACCAGTATTATCTCCCTAATTCTGCAGCTGTGTCCAAGTTTATCCGGGATGTCTCCCTAATACCTCAAGTGCATCTAAAAGGACCTATGTTGTGTCCCTATTTACTCATTTGAGTTTACAGTGACCTGGGGTGATTCCCTTGTTCCCAGGTGTGTATACCCTGAACTGCAATGTCTCCTTTGTATCCATGTGTGGTTACACTGTCTCAGGATGTCTCCCTAATTATCTGAGTGTCTACTCTGACTGGGTGTCTCACTAATTACCTGTGTGTCTAGGTTTTCTCCGTAATTCCCCAGGTGTGACTACGCTGACCTAGGATGTCTCCCTAATTCCACAGGTTTGTCTACAGTGACCTGGGAGGTCTTAATATTTCCCCAAATGTGTCTACAGGGATGTTGGATGTCTACCACTTTTCCAGGTGTCTCCACTATAAACTAGGATATCATCCTAATTCAAGAGGTGTGTCTGCCTGACCTGGAATGACTCTATTGTTATGTAGGTGTGTGTGCTTTGACTCAGAATGTCTCCGTAATTACAGAGAATTTTCTCCTCTCCCCGGGATATCCCAATGTTCACCAGGGCTGTCTACTTCTTCGTAGTATGTCACCCTAATAACCCAAGTGTGTCCACATTGACCTGTGATGTCTCTCTAATTGCCCAGGTTAGTCTGCTCTGTTTTCCAATATCTCCCTAATTCCCCCGGTTTATGTACACTGACATGGGACATATCCATAGCTCTCCAGGTTTGTCTACCCTGACCTAGGCCTTCTCTCAGATTCACTTGTTGTGTCTATCTGCCCTGAGAAGTCTAATTCCCCAGATGTCTATCCTGATCTGAGATATTTCTTTAATTCCCTAGGTTTTATACTCTAACCTGCTATGTCTCTCTAGTATGCAGGTTTATCTACTCTGACATGGGAAGTCTCCCTAGTACCAAGATGTGCCTAATTGACCTGATGTGTCTCCCCAGTCTCCCAGGTGTGTCTACACCAACACTGTATGTCTCCCTAATTATCACAGTGTGTTTTCCCTGACCTGAGAGGTGTCCAGAGCTACCCTGACATGGCGACATGGGATGTTTCTGTAGATCCCCATTGTGTCTACTCTGACATGGGACGTCTCCTTAGATCCCTAGATGTGTTTAATTGACCTGGAATGTCTATTTACCCAGGTTTGACTACCTTAGTCCTGGGTGTCTGCCTAATCCACCATGTTTGTCTATGCTGATCAGGGATTGCTCTCTAATGTCCAAGGTGTATCTATTCCGATCTGTCGCCCTGCTATTCTTGGTATGTCAACTCTGACATACCATTTCTAATTCACTAGTTGTGTCTAATCAGACCTGGGATGCTCCTTACTTACCCAGGTGTGTCTCCTTTGACCAGTGTTTCCCTAATTCCCAGCTGTGTCTATATTGACCCACGATGTCTCCCTAATTGCCCAAGAGTGTCTCCCTAGTTACCCAGGTTGTCTGCTTGGACCTGGGATGTCTCCTCAAAGGCTCCACTGTGTCTACGCTGACCTAAGATGTCTTCCTTATTCCCCAAGCGTGACTTCCTTGACCTGGGATGTCTCCCTAAGTGCTCAGGTGTGCCTATCCTGAAGTGAGATCTCCTCCTAAACACCCAGGTATGTCTACCCTGCCCTGTGATATCGAATTCCCCTGGTCTGTCTACTCCACCCTGAGCTGTCTGTGTCGTTCCCAGGTGTGTCTATACAGACATTGGATGTCTCCCTGATTCCCAGATGTGTCTCCACCCTCACCTTGGAAATCTCCCTACCAAAAACAGGCTTGTCTACCCTGACCTGGGATGACTCCATTGTTCTTCACATCTGTATACTGTGATTTAAGATGTCTCCCTATTTCTATAGGATCCTCTCCTCTGAGATGTCCCCCTATTTTACCAGAGGTCTACCCTGACCATGTGTGTCTTCCTAATCAACCAAGTGTGTCCATATTGACCTGGGATGTCTCTCTAATTCTCCATGTGTATCTACCCTGATTTTGGATGTCTCCCTTATTCATCAGGGTGCGTGTTTTCTGATCTGGAATGTTGTCCTGATAACTTGGGTTTGTTTACATTGCTAAAAGAAAGTTTTTAACAGACAATTTACTGATCTTATTGGCTTTTTTTTTTTTTTTTGAGGAAGATCAGCCCTGAGCCAACATCCGTGCCCATCTTCCTCTACTTTATATGTGGGATGCCCACCACAGCATAGCCTGCCAGGTGGTGCCATGTCCACACTCAGGATCCAAACTGGCAAACCCCGTACCACTGAAGTGGAATGAGCACACTTAACCACTGCCCCACCAGGCAGCCTTAATCTTGTTGGCTTTTATTTAGCAATTCATGAATTGGGCAGCATGTAATCTGGCAGATAGAAAGGAGCTCCACAGAGCAGTACAAGGCGAGAAATTTTTATAGACCAAAGTGAGCAGGAACAAGGAAGTTATACGGGGCATTTGCTGATTGGTTAGAGCAGGGTAACTGTCCTCACAGGGAGCAAAGGGAAGTTTTGGAGCCGAGTCAGGTAACTTATGCTGAGCAGGCAAGTGCTAGTTGGCCGACCTAGGCTGTCCTTTTTTGGGAGAGTCAACCATAGAAACTTAAGTTTTGGTTTGCTGATGTGGGGCTTAGCATGAGTGACTCCATCTTGGACCTAATCTGGTTACTTTAACACTTCCCCCTTTTGAGCAGACTCTCATCTTACTGAGAGGTGTGATCAAAATCTAAGGCTAAAGTGATACTCTCAGTCACCACTTTTGTCATCTATGTTGGGTCTCCATGTAATATTTGCAAGTCACATATTCTTGTAGATGACCATTTTCCTCCTTTTTCTTTTGGTGTTCCAATCTCAGTGAAGTCATCTGTCGGTGGGCCAGTGTTTGTGAACATATATTTGAGAGCTTTGAGAGATTATAACACATTGGGAAGACTACAGTGATGACTATGAGAAGAATAACACCCAAAGTTTGGAGCGCACTCTGAAGCCAAGGTCTTCATGTCCCAAATCAGCTGAAATCAAACAGGTTGAAGAATGATTCAGGGTTAGGTTTAACCTGCTTAAGGCAAGTGGCTTGTTTAACTATTTCATGCAATTGTGTCTTGATTCCCCAGAAGCGTTTATCTGATTACAAGAGGTATTGTCTATAGCATACCTACCTGCTCAGCAAGGAGATAGTCAAGAGCTGTTCTATAATCTAAGACAACTTTGGCAGGTGAGTCCAATGATCTATTCTGGGAAGCTATAGCTTTGGCAGAGGACCCTCTATTTCCCCTAAAGCAAGCAACAGATTTCTAATCATTGTTTTTTTGGCACCTACTTCCAACCAAGGCAGTAAGGACTGCCGAAGGAGGCAGAGCCTGAGTCACACACACGTCCTGGTAATTCTAATGTGAGTCTGTAACTCAGGTTGAGAGGTGCAGCACAGTGTGAAGCCTCAGTCTGGCTGTGGACAGAGACATGACTAGGTAACCCAGACCACAGCTTCTTACCGTCTTCCATCTATGTAGACGTTGAGTTACCTAGGGGCTTTGAGATTTTCCAGGGGCCCTCTGGGAAATATTCACAGAAGAGTGGCAGTCCTCTACAGATAAAGATGTATCTGGCAGGAGCACAGTTTATGCCACCAAAAGAGGTATTTCCCATAGTGAAGGCTGTCAGAATAGTGGAGTTCAGGGTGATCAGCCAAGGCTCCAGACTGAAAAGGTGACAGCCCTGGAGGCCAGTAAGATGTAGGGGCCTGTAGCCCTCACAGCTGTTTTATCCTGGTTCCCCTTGCCTTATGTCTCTTTCTTTTTACAGAGCCTAGAAGCAAGGTTCCCTAGGTTTGGCGTTGTTAACCAGAGACAGGGAAATTGACTCCCACGATTACGGAGTCTGGCACAATAGAGAGAGGGCTGAGTCTGCTCCAGAGAAACTGAGGCACTGGAAAGCAGGGAGAAGTTTGTGACGGGCAGAACTACAGGATCATCAGCCTCGTGACAAATCCAATGGTCAGTTGCATGACCTCCTTTGTGATGGCATGAAAGATGAGAACAATGTCATTATCTTTCCAGAACAGAGCAAGCAAAAAAGGTGGACAAAAGAATCATAAAGACCTTCATGATATATAAATTAAGGCAAGAATTAGGAAAAAGATAATCAAAGAGGGGAGGAGGAATGGAAACAAACTTTCTTTATCCAATGTCATTGGAGGAAGCAGTCTACCACATGGTGTCAGCTGCTTCTCTTCCTGGTCAAGTTAGTTTTGATTCTCCGCCATCAATGCAGGACCAGAGGGCAGATCGTTCCACTTGTGAAACGTGCACCCAAGGTTTGACACCTTGTAACTTGGCAGTGGTGTCAGCATTCAAGAGCGCTTGGTAGAATCTTTCCATGAATCTCTTTGAAGACGAATCCCTTTTGCAAAAGCATCAAAGTAAATCAATAACTGTCTGTAAGTGACAAAACCTGATGAGAGTTCATTGATTAAGGAAATCTAGTCATTTTTGTGGCATAGGTTTTAACCTCATAACTGGGATTATGATAACATTCTACCTGGATATATGAGACTCCTAGGAATTTCATATAATTTCTGGAACATTTATATTAATAACATGTATCCATACAAATATAACCTAAGAAGCTTTGGCATCCCTTCTTATTTCACAATGCTTTCTATATAATTTAACATATCAAATAAATCTAATTAGTTTAACATCTTACCAGGTAAAAGACATATCCTTTGAGATTTTTCCAGGGGCCCTCTGGAAAATCTCAAAGTTAGTTTGAAGTCAAAAAAGGCCTCCATTTAGAATTTGATCTTGACAAGTTGTGAAAAATGTCAAAACATTTGATTAAATTGGATCATGGATTATTATGAAATAATACTTAATTATCTATTTAACCAACGTGACAATAGAAGATTTTCAAGGCAAATAAAGAAGGTTACAGTTGTGAACAAAATTTAGCTCTTTTAATATTGAGAAGACTCAGCTCTCCCAAGTGATCAAAGACCTGATAAAGATAACATGAAGCACAAGAAATTCTGGTAAGATACAAAATCTTTGCTTTCCAGATAGATTGCCCAAAAGGCAAAGAAAAACCTTTACAATTTCTTATCAAGGGCAGACCCATAGTCCAAGAAAATTTTGCCCTTTTCACAGAGAAAAAACCAAATTCTAGTTTTGCGTTAGTGTACTTTTGGTATTAAAACTCATTCTTTAAAAATTTCATTCCAATCTAAGCCAGCTTGACCACATATAAAATTCCTTTCCCAAAATTGCTTTTCCACAAACCTCCTACAACATTTCATATCCATTCAGGTTTTGTCCTATATTTTCTTCTTTCCAATTCTGGAACAACCAGTCCTTCTACTTTAGGATAAAAGTACTCTCTTTTTTCCTTAACAAAAAAACACGTCCTTCACCTTTCCTTATCCAAAAACACATTCTACTTTCCTTATCTACTTTTCATACACACTTGTTTCTTTTCATCTTTATTATTTCTAAGTAGTTTTAATTACATATATTGATTAGAATTCTTAACCTTAGAATCTTTAACTTCTAGTTAAAACTACAAAGTAAGCAATTCTGGACTGTTACACTAGCGTTCTGTGGACTGGCAAATTGATAAATATGTTTAATAATTTCTAGAAGTACAGTCTTCCTCAGAGTAAAATTTCAATAAGGCACAAAACACGTTTACTAATAGACCCAAATATTTTTAGTTCCTCTGTAATAAGCCAAAAGTAAATAAAACTGTGTTCAGTAATTAATGTTTCAGTATTTTTTCTTATTCATAAATCATCTAGATATTGAATGATATCCATCCTTTAACTCAATTCAGTATAACTTTAAGGTTTCAAGTTACTAAAAATGTTTTGGAAACTATTTTTAAGTATACATTCCATAAATCATAATGATTGAAAAGTTCATTTATAAACTTTTCTTACTTACATCTATTTATTTGTTCTTAACCATTATGTTTAGCTTACTCATGAAAATTCCATGAGACATTAAACAGCTAACCATCTTTTTTGCTGACAAATTCTGTAACAGCGATAATGAGTTTATTTTTTTAGTAAACTTATGTAGAATAAAAGTTGTATGTCCACATTATATTTAATATTGATAACTCTGAAGACATGCCTGTTTTAATTAAACCAACAAACTTGAACTAGCTTTTATTTATGGAAGATTAGCCTCAATCACATGAACTTAAAAAACATTTGGATTAGTTTCCATATTTCTGAGAGTATACTTAATTTATACAAGCACTTATTTAAGTCAATTAAATCTCTTTATAAATTAATTTTGGCAATACAATCCAGAAGTAGAAACATCACACATCTATAATATGCATATATATATATAGAAATAAACAGATGCAAACAGAGATCTTATAGCTTTCATTTTAAAATTTTACCCATGAGACAGATACAATAATGCAAAACACACTAGTTTATAAAAGAACAGCTGGATACAGATTGTGTTTCTGGCAGATGGAATAAGTTAAGGTTACCTACTCAGACGGCTTAAACTTTTCACTAATATTTGTGGAGAAGACAATATTTTTCATAGGCCTAGCTTCCGAATAGCCTTTCTTTTCTCTTCTTTTTTTTGGTCCTGATAAAACCTCCCTCCCTGAAGTTTGCATCTCAAAGAGATAGCTCTGGTTTCCTTCCCTCTAGGAGGAACGTTTACATCTCAAAGCCGCAGAGAAACAATGAAAGTTTCTCCAAGAAGGACTTTTGTTTCCGAAGTCCAGATCTTTAGCAATATCTACAAGGCTTTTGATATGAATAGGGGAAGTTTCAGGATTGGTAAAGATGACATGTAGGTTTCAAATTGTTTCCAGAGCTACATTTCTGTCCTTGTAAAAACTCAATTTGTGGGGTGAGCCCCATGGCCTGGCGCTTAAGTTCAGCACAGTCTGCTTCGGTGGCCTGCATTCAGTTCCCAGGCACAAACCTACACCACTCATCAGCCGCCATGCTGTGGCAGCAACGCACATACAAAACAGAGAAAGACTGACACAAGATGTTAGCTCAGGGCAAATCTTCCTCAAGCGAAAAGAGGAAGATTGGCAAAAGATGTAAGCTCAGGGTGAATCTTCCTCAGGAAAAAAAACAAAAACAAAAACTCAATTTGTAAGACAAAGACAATTATTTTTAATTCCTTAAAGAATTGGGTTGCAACCTGAATGCTGTCCAGGAGCTGATCCGCCCATCCAACCACATCATCTTCCGTTTTCTATTTTACATCAGGGAGACTTTCAACTAAGATGGAAATCAAAAGATTCTTCTGTTCTAGATTTAGAGCTGTGTGTCTTTGGAGTCTTTTAGTAAAGCCTTCCACGGTGACTTCAGAATGTTTTTCTTTCCCTCTGGGTACACAGTTTCATTTTAGTTTAGGAACTTTTTTTAGACTTTCTCCCCTATCAGGCTCTTATATCAGCTTCCAATTTGGCCAACTTTTGACCATAGAGCTCATTTTGAAAAAATCCTTTCAAATATCTTCTTAACAGGTTTTCGCTGGGACAAACAATAAATATCCCTGGCGATACTGAACTCCCTTCTCTTCTTCTTTTAAACCAAAGGTATACCTATATATAAAGTGATTCAACCAAAACCAAAAGACTTTTGTGACATATCCATGGACTCAAGATATGTCCCCTAAGAAGATGCAAAAGATGCACTCCTCCCAAGATTCAAGACCACTCCCAAAGATAGCCTAAAGAAAGACTTAGACAATTCCTCTGAGAGCTGGCAACAGTTGGTAGGACAATAGCCATAAATGGGGTATAACCCACATTTCTGTCCAGCCATACCCCCTCCTGAAAGCTGAGCTGCCCAACAACCTCTGTGCCCCAGGCAGGCAGAAGGCCAAGCCAAGTTCTCAGGACACAAAACAAGACAGACAAGAAAGCAATAGCTGCCCCAGGGAGGGAAAGGATTGATAACCAATGGGCACCCCAATACTAAATTCATAAGAGTCTGAATTTGGAAAGGGAGAGACACGTGAAATTTTACCTTCCTCTCTCGACCAGGCACTACAGACTGACTGTAATATTGGTAAGTATTAATATTTATGTAATAAATATATAACATTTGGTCAGTATTCTTACCCTTTGCCAACTTCTGCCAGTTTTCCCTGGATCCTGTCTGCAGGCTCCAGAGCAAGTGGGGTGGGTATCCCAGCAGGTCCCATCTGGGTCACTGGGAACTGTAGAGGAGGAAAAAATTCTCCCTCCACCCTTTACAGTGAGTTCTTGGCCGAGACCCTTTTTCTCTAAGGCACCTTGTAAATAAATAAGCTTATCTAGGTTAAAAGTTTCCCACTGCGACCGCTGTAACTCAAGATTATCCTTAGTGAGATCTTGCCATTTTTGAAAATATATACAACTTCAGAACCATAGTTTTTAAACATATAAAGAGCTGGTGTACTGGAAGGTGGAGCAGTCAATCCTTTAGAACCTGAGGATCCTATGTCTCCTCAGTTTCTGTTAGACAACTTTGTCACTCTTATCGTAGGTGCACACCACCAAAACCAGCAAATCCGAAAGTGAAAGTCTGGACTGAGCCAACAGAAGCCAACAAATTGGGCCTGTGGACTAACCAAGGGCAAGGGGCTCCAGGCCTCCAAATGGAACCGTCTGTTAGCTCAAGCTGACCTGCTCAGGCCTAGACTGGAACCTCAGACTAACCAAGGGTTAGGGACGCAAGTTCCAGGCAGAACTGTCTGCCCGCTCAAGCTGACCTACTAAGCCTGGACAGGAAAAGCCGTAGATCCGAGAGCTCAGATGCAGAAAGAACAGAGCTCGGATCTGAGAGGAACTTACCCATGGTCCTCGGAAATGGCGAGAAAGACAGAGAAGTCAAATGGTTCAGCAGATACTAACACCTGCATATCTTGTTGTCCCCAAAGTCATCAGCAATCTCCTTTGGATCCCATCCTTGTCCCCAAAGCTGTTAAAAGAAAATTTTCCATAATTTATTGATCTCGTTGTCTTTTATTTAGTGATTCATGAGTTGGGCAGCATCCAATCTAGCAATAGAAAGGAGCGCCGAAAAGCTGTCCAAGGCAAGAAATTTTTATAGACCAAGTGAGCGGGAACAAGGAAGTGACACTGGGCATTTGCTGAGTGGTTAGACAGGGTTACTTCCCATATATGGAGCAAAGGGAAGTCTTGGAGCCGGGTCAGGTAACTTGTCCAGAGCAGGCAAGCACTGGCTGGTTGACCTAGGCCTGCCTTTTCTGGGAAATCAGAGCATAGAAACTTAGGTTTTGGTTTGCTGACATGGGGCTCAGCATGAGTGACTTAGATCGTGGACCCAATCCGGCTACTTTAACAAAGCTGACATGAGATATATCCATAGTTCCCCACATGTCTGCCCTGATCTAAATTCTCTCTCAAAGTCCTCTGGTAAGTACACCTGAGCTCGGATTTCTCCCTAATACCCCAGATGTCTATTCTCAACTGGAATGTTTCCAGAGTTCCCTAGTTGTATCTAACCTTATCTGGATATACTGTGTATACTCTGACCTGGGATGTCTGATGTTTCGTGTCTCCCCAGTACAGAGATGTGTCTAAATGGCCAGGGACCTCCCCAGTTCCCAGGTGGGTCTACACTGACTTTGTGTGTCTCCCCACTTCCCCAGGTTTGACTGCCCTAATGTTGGAAGTCTTCCACTTTTCCCATGTGAGTCTACAGTAGTCAAAGATGTTTCCCTAAATCCCAAGAAGTGTCTACTCTGACCTGGGATGCGTCCCTAGTTCCACAGGTGTGTTAACCCTGAACTGGGATGTCTCTAATTCCCCAGGAGTGTCTTCCCTGAACAGGGATGTCTCCCTAGTTCCCCCAGTGTGTCTACTTTGATGTAGGATGTCTCCCAGGATATACGGATGTCTCTACACTGACATGGGACATCTCCCTAATAGCCTAGTTGTGTCTAATATGACATGGGATGTTCCCATAATTCCCCTGCTGTGTCTACGCTGACCTAGGATGTCTCCCTTAATCCTCTGTTCCGTCTCCATTGACCGGGATTGTCTCCCTAATTAGCCAGGTATGTCTGCCCTGTCCTGGGATATCTCCCCAGTCCAAGCATGTCTACCTTAAACTGGGGTGTATCCCTTGTTCTCCAGGTTTGTCTACACTGACCTAGGAAGTTTCCCCTTTTTCACAGGTGTTTCTACCCTGAATAGGATGTCTCTCTCATTCCCCAAGTGTGTCTACACTGACATGGGATAAATCCCTAATACAAACTTGTCTCCAGTATGGACTGGAATTTTTCTAATTCCCAATGTGTGTCTGCTCTGTCTTGGGTTGTCTCCCTACACTCCATTGTGTCTACACTTACCTGGGATATTTGTCTAGTTGCTCAGTGTGCATGCGCAGACCTGGAACACTACCTAACTCCCCAGGTGTGTCTGCCCTAACCTGGTATGTCTCCCTAGTTCCCAGGTGTGTCAATTCTGAAATTGTTTGTCCCACTATTTATTCAAATGTCGCTTACAATGCCTCCCTTTTTTTTTCTCTGACCTGGATTGACCCCTTCAATCCCAGTTGTGTCTGTCATAACCAGTGATCTCTCTCTAGTCCCCAGGTGTGTGTTCACTGACCTAGGATATCTCCCTAAGTGTCTCGCTAATTTCCCATGCGATGGTGCATTAATGTTGGATGTCCTATTTTCCCAGGTGTGTCTACCCTGACCTGAGATGTCTAATAACCCAGGTGTATCTACACTGGCCAGGGTTGTCTCCACAATTCCCCATATATGTCTGAGCTGATCAGGGATGTGTCCCTAATACTCCACGTTTGTTTACTCTGATCTGGCTTGTCCCTATAATTCCCAAGGTGTCTTCCCTGAACCTGGATGTCTCCATAATTCACCCTGTGTTTCTACACTGACTTGGAATGCCTCCCTATTTCCCCAGATGTGTCTACACTGACTTAGGATGTCTGTCTGCCTGTCTGCTCTGTGTGTCCCCAGTGTGTCTGCTGTGATTTGGATGTCTCTCGAATTCCTCAGGTATGTCTACAATGACCTGGGATGTCTCCGTAATAACTCAGGTGCATCTACTCTGGCCTGTGTTTCTACTTTGATGTGGGATGTCTGCACTAACCTGGAATTTCTCCTTAATTCCCCAGGTGTGTCTGCCCTTACTGGGATGTCTGTTTAATAACTCAAATGTGTCTAAACTGGCTGGAGATGTCCACTTTATTCCAAAATAAGTGCATCTATTTTGACCAGGGATGTCTCCCTAATAGCCCCAGTGTGTCTACTCCGACATAAGATGTTTCTTTGTTTCCCCAGGGGAAGCTACCATGACCTAGGATGTCACCTGGTTCTCCAAGTATTTCTACACTCACCTGGGAAGTCACTGTTAACTTGAATGTCTCTCTAATTCTGCAGCTCTGTCTACTCTCATCAGGGATGCCTGCCTACTAACCTTGATGTGTATAACCTGAACCTGGATGTCTCCTTAATAATCGGGTGTGCGTTCCTTTACCCGGAATGTCTTTTTTCCCAGGTGTGATTACTCTTACCTGGATTGTCTCTCTACCCAGGAGTGTCGATCCTGACCTGGGTTGTCGCTCTAATTCCACAGGTGTGTCTCCATTCAACTGGATTGTCTAATTCCACAGGTGTCTGCATTTAATGGGGATGGCCACCTAATTTCCCAGGTGTGTCTACATTCACATGGGATGTCTCCATAATGCCCAACGTGAGTTTAATATAACCCAGGATGATCCCTACATCCCAGATGTCTACCCTGACTAGAATTCTTCTCTAAAGCCCAATATTACTACTTCTACCTGGGAAGTGTACCTTGTTCCCCTCGTGTGTCTACCTTGACCAATGATGAGTCTCTGTAACACAGGCGTGTCCACTCGGACCTGGTATAGCTGCCTAATTCCCCACATGTATCTTGGTGACCGAGAGTCATGCTAACTAGTTGGCCACTCTCTCAGGTCAACTGAGAGAATGATCAAAAGGGAGGATGGTCAAAAAAAAAATGAAAAGGAGGCCACAGTTTGAATAAACCCCTGGACCAAAGACTCAGTCATGTGACCAAAACTTAAAACTGTCCTGACTCCCAAAATTCTGACTCTGATTTTAAACAAAACTTAAGCTTTCCTCCTGTCGGCGTGACATGGCAGCTTCCAGACTAATCAGCCACAATCAAGGAGGCTAATGTGATGAAAAGGAATGTGAGTTTCTCGTAGCCGGTCAGGATAGAAAACAACGCGCTTGCACATCCATGCTCCGTACCCTCAGCTGGCCCTGCTGAGAGCCCAGTTCTTCACCACTTTCAGTTTGGATGTTCCTCTGTTCCCAAAAAGCTTGTTTCTCACTCAATAAAATATTCATATCACGTAAAACTCACTGAATTTTCTTTTCATAGTAGACACATCTGGGATTAGAGGGACATCCCCGGTTAGTACAGACACGCCAGGCGAGGCAGAGAGACGTGGGGAACCAAGGGGACACACCCTACAGTGATGTGGACATTCTTGGGGAACTAGGGAGACATCTCGGGTGAGAGGTGACAAGCCCATAGAATTAGATATTCAAGGTCAAGGTAGACACAGCTGGGGAGTAAGGAGACACCTCAGGTCAGAGTAGACACATCTGAGGAGTTAAGGAGCCATCCTAAGTCAGAGTTGACAAGCCTGGAGAATCAGCAAGACATCAAAGGTCAGAGTAGACACACCTGGGGAATTAGAACGACATCCCAGGTAAGGATAGAAACTCATGGAGAATAAAGGAGACATCCCACACCAGTGTAGACAAACCCTAGGAACTAAGAAGATATACAAGTTCAGTGCAGACCTACGTAGGAGACATCTCTGGTCGGAGTAGACACACCTGAGGAATTAGGTGAGACATCAGTGGTGATGCAACTAGGGAATGAGGGAGACCCCCCCCCAGGTTAGTGTAGACATACCTAGGGAATAGAGAGACATCTCTGGTAAGAGAAGAAATGTGGGGGACTAGGGAGACATCAAGGGTGAGAGTAGACACTCCTGGAGAAATGGAATGAAGTCCTGGGTCAGAACAGTCACAGCTGGTGAGGTAGGGACACATCTCGGATCGGCTTGTATTCATTAGGACATGAGGTATATACCCCAGGTCAGTGTTTCCACAACTGGGGCGCTGTTGAGAAGGCCAAGTCAGGGAAGACGCACCTGGAGAATGTGGGAGACATCCCACGTGAGAACAGTAAACCCGAGCACTTAGACATCACAAGACAAGTTAGACACAGTGGGGAACTAAGGAGGCATCCCAGGGTAGACACATGGGGAATCACCTGGAGAATTAAGTGACATCTAGGTCAGAGTAGTCACACCAGCCTTAGACAAAGACCAGGTTAGTGTAGACAAAGCTGAGAAATGAGGGAGACATCCCTGGAAATGAGGGACTAAATCCCCTGTAGTCACACCAGGGGGAAAAGGGAGACATCTAAGGGCAGTGTAGACACAGTGGGAATTAGGGAGACTGCACAGGTCTGAGCAGACAGAGCTGGGGAATTAAGGAGACACCTTAGGCCATTGTAGATACTCCTAAGAATTTATGGTGACACCCCAGGTCTGTGTGCGTAGGCCTGGGGAATTAGGCAGATGAACAAGATCAAGGAAGACGCACTCAGGGAATTAGGGACATACTCTAGGTCATAGAAGATGCATGTGGGAACTTAGTGAGACTTCCAAGTGAGTGTGCTCTCACAAGCAGAATTCGTGAAATGTTCCAGTTCAGAGTAGACACACTTGGGGATTTAGGGAGACATTCCAGGTCCAGGTAGACATGCCTGGGAATTAGGAGACATCCCAAATCATAGTAGACACACCTGAAGATATATGAGACATCGAATGACAGTGTTGACACACCAGGGAATTAGGGAGCTATCGCAGGTAGTGTAGACACAACTGGGGAATTAGGGACACATGCTGGGTCAGAGTAAAATCACTTGGTATGTAGGAATCATCCCAAGTTTGAGAAGAATGTTTGGGCAATTAGGGAGATATCCCAGGTCAGTGTAGATACACTCGGGGACATGACCTCCCATGTCAGTGTAGACTGTGGAAATAGGAAACATCCCATGTCAGAGTGTCATATCTCAAGAATTAGAGAGACAGCCTAGGTCCGTGCAGACATACCTGGTTAATTAGACTTCCCAGGTTAGAATGACCCTTGTGGAAAAGTGAGAAAATAACCCATATCAGAATAGACACACCTGGGGTATTACTGAAACCTCCTAGGACAGTGTAGACA
>NC_060281.1:64819278-64840351 GCF_021613505.1 Equus quagga | reverse complement strand
TAGACACACCTGGGGTATTACTGAAACCTCCTAGGACAGTGTAGACACACCTGGGGTATTACTGAAACCTCCTAGGACAGTGTAGACACACCTGGGGTATTCTGGAGACATGGGTCATGAAGTAGACCCATGTTCCAAAGTCAGAGTAGACATCCATGGGGGAATTAGAGGGTAGTCCTAGCGTAGACACAACTATTTTATTAGGGAGACATCACAGGTAGTGTAGACACACATGGGGGACTTAGGGAGACAACCCATTTCAGTTTAGACATACCCGCACTATGAGGCAGTCATCCCAAGTCAGTGTAGACACACGTGGGGATATACAGAGGCATCACAGGTCAGGGTAGTCACTATTGTGGAATTAGGAAGACAAACCCTCACAGTGTCAACACATCTAAGAATTGGAGATCTATTCCAGCTCAGTTTAGACACACCTGAGATATTACAGATTTCAGGTCAGAGTAGAAAATCAGAATAGGGAGACATGAGGTTTGCATAGACACGCCATTAGAATTAAGGAGATGTCTTGTGAAATACGTACCTGGATAATTAGGGAAACATCCCAAGGTGGTGTAGACAGACTGGGGATTTATGGAAACAAGCCAGTTAAGCATAAACGCACCTGGGGAAGTAGGTTGCTATCCCAGGCCAGGGTAGACACCCCTTGGATATTAGGGGCTATCCTGGATCAGGGTAGACACACCTTTACACACTTACACCTTTAGAGAAAAAACAGGTTAGAGCAGAAATACTTGGGGACCTATGTAGATATCCAAGTTCAGAAAAGACACATGAAAGGAAACGGACAGACATCCCAGGTCAGTGTAGACTCGCCTGAGGAATTAGGGAAACACCCAGGTCAGGGCAGAAACACCCGTGGATCTATGAAGATATGTCATGTCAGAGTAGACACACCTAGAAAATAATGGGACATCCTGGGCAGTGCAGACATATCTGGGAATAAGAGAGATGTCCTAGGTCACAAGTGACACACCTAGGAATTTAGGGAGATAACCCACGTCAGTATAGACATGCATGGAGAACTAGGGAGACAGCCTGGGTCAGGGTGGACACTCTTGGGGAATTGGAGAGACATCCTAGATCAGAGGAGACACATCCGGGGAACTAGGTAGACATCCCAGATTAGACACAGCTGGGGAGGTATGGAGACCACCCAGGTAGTGTACACACTCCTGGGGGAATTAAGAGACATCCTGTGTCACAATAGACTCACTGGAGAACTAGGAAGACAACCAATGTCAGAGTTAGACACACCTGGGGAATTAGTGTCTCATCCTAGTTCAGAGTAGACACGTTTCAGGAAAAAGAGAGACATCTCATGTCAGTGTAGACACTACTAGGAAATAGGAAGACACACTAGGTCAGAAAAGATGTACCTAATGAGTTTGGGACACGTATAATATCAGGGTTGACACACCTGGGGAATGAGGACCTCCCAAGTCAAGGTAGACCAAACTGGGGAATTAGAGAGAGATCCCAGGTAAGAGTAGACACATCTGGTTTGTTATGGAGACATACTTGGTCAGGGTAGACAAACTAGGATGTTAGGCAGACATCAATAGGCATGCCAGGGAAATACAGACACTCCCCGGGCATTCAAGAGTCATCCTAGTTCAGCATAGGCACAACTAGGGAATTAGGGAAACATCTCTGGTCAGTGTAGGTATTCCAGAGGTTTTAGGAAGACATTCCAGGTCAAGCAGACAGGCCTGGAGAACTAGAGAGACTGGCTGGTTCAGTGTAGACACACCTACACCTAGAAAATTAGGAGACATCCCAGGTCTGGGTAGACACACCTGGGGAATTAGGGAAACATCCAGGTCATAGTAGAAACACCTGAAAATTTAGAGAGACAGACATCATCAGGGTAGACAAAACTGGGGAATTATAGAGACATCCCAGGTCAGGTAGGAAATACTAGGGAATTAGGGAGACACACCTGGTCAATAGAGACAAAACTAGGTTATTAGGGAGACAACCAATATCAGGGTAGACATAACCCAGGAAGTTGGGGAGATATCTTAGACCAGTTTGGACAAATCTGGGCAATTAGGGAGAAATCTCATGTCTGAGAAGAGAAACCTGGGAAAATAATGAGACATTCTAGGTCAAGGTACACCACCTTGGGGATGAGGGAGATAACCTCAGCTCAGAACAGACACACACTCTGGGTAATTAGGGACACTCCACTAGTCAGGATAGACACAGCTGGTGAATCAGGAAGATATCCCAGTTCAGCGGAGACACATATGGGAAATTTGAGAGACATCACTACTCAGGGTAGACGCAATTGGGGAACAAAGGACACATCTCAGGTTAGAAGAAACACACCTGTGGAATTAGGACTACAACCCAGGTCAGTTTAGACACACCTGGGGAATTAAAGCGAAAATGCAGGTCAGAGTAGACACACCTGGGGGAAAGGGAAACATCACAGGTAAGTGTGGAAACACCCATGGAATTAGGGAGACATCCAAGATCAAAGTAGACAATGAGAGAACTAGAGAGACATCCTAGGTAAGAGGAGACTTACCTGGGGAATTAGGGAGACATTGCAGGTCAGTATAGACACAGCTGGGGGATTTGGAAGATATCCCAGGTCAGTGTAGACACAACTGAGGAATTAGGCAGACATCCCAGCTCATGACTGACATACCTGGGGTTCTAGGGATTTGTCCCCATTCTGCACAGAAGTTCCTGTGAAATTAGGCAGACATCCTATGTCAAGGTAGGCACATGAATAATTAGAGATGCATTCCAGGTCAATGTAGACACATCTGTGGAATTAGGGAGCCATCCCAGGTCAAAGTAGACACATATGAAAAATGTGGTTGACATCACTGGTCAGGGTAGACACATATGGGGAAGACGGGATACAAGCCAGGTCAGAGTAATAACCTGAGGAATTAGAGACATCCCTCATCAGTGTAGACAAGCCCAGGGAATTAACACACAACCGGACTGTGTTAGACACATGTAGAAAATAGAGAAACAGCCCAGGTCAATGTAGATATAACTGAAGAATGATGGAGACATCCAAGATGAGCGCTGACACACCTGGGTGATTAGGGTGACATCCCATGTTTGGGTGGAGACACCTGGCAATTAGGGAGGTATGCCAGGTCAGGGAAGACACACCTGAGGAACACTGGAGACAGCAGATTCTGGACACACCTGTATATTAGGGTGTGTAACCCATTCAGTGTAGACACATCTAGGGAGTTAGGGAGACATCACTGGTTAGTTTAGACAAAGTGAGGAGTCAGAAAAACATCCAAAATCAGGGTAGAAACCCTTGGGGCATTATAGAAATATACCAGTTCAGTGCAGAAACACCTGGGAATAAGGGAGATATACAAGATCAGTGTAGACAGACTCACCCCAGGGTATGGTAGAAACACCAGGGGGACTAGGGAGACATCTCAGGACAGGGAAGACACACTTGGGGAGGATGGGAGACACTCCAGGTTAGAGTAGACACTTGAAAATTATGGAGATAACCACGTCAGGTTAGACACAGCTCACAACGAGAGGGACTTCCAGTATAGACACTTGGGGAGTAAGAGAGCTATGCCAGGTCATAGTAGACACACCGGGAATAAAGACCACGCACGTCTCAGTCAGCGTAGGCACGCCTGGAACCAGGGAGACATCCCAAGTCAGTGACATCTGGGGAGTCACAAACACTTCTGGGGAACTAGGGAGACATGCAAGGGCAGGACAGATGTAGCTGGGGAAGTAGGGAACATCACAGATTCCGGTAGATACACCTGTGGAATTATACACGCACCCCAGTTCCCTGAAGACAAACCTGGGAAATGGGGAGACATATCAAGTCAGTGGAGACACACTTAGAGAATTAGGGAGACATCCCAGGTCGGTGTAGACACGCCTCGGGAACTAGGGAGGCATCGCAGAGGTGGACGAGTTGGGGAATCGGGGAGCCTTCCAGGTCAGAGTAGACTCTGCTGGGGAATTAGAGAGGCATCTCAGGTGAGCTTAGACGTGCTTGGACAACTTTGCAGAAATGCCCATTCAGGGGAGACAAAGGATGGTATTAGGGCAACATCCCAGGTCAGGGTAGACACGTGGGGGGATTATAAAGACATCCCACGTCGGGGTAGCCGCACTTCACATAAGGGAGACGTCCCAAGTCAGAGTAAACACACCTAGGCAATTAGGACGGTGTCCCAGGTCAGTGTCAACACACTCGTTCTGGTTCGTCCTGCACTGCTCCCTCTGCAAATAGGTTTTAAATTCTCCTCAAGTACATTGTCCTTTTTAAGGGTAACATCTGGTCATCTGGGATCTTTGAAACTTCTGGAAGTTTATAATGGCTGGAGAATCTAATTTTGAAAGACTAAAGTAGATAAAGCTTGCGGAAGACAGAGACCATAAGCTGCCCCTTCAGCTCCTTTATTCGTGGAACTCGCCTGTTACAATATGTACAGTGTCATGGTGACAGGGGGTGGGGACAAAAATCCTAAAAAGCTTGGAAAAGATAAATTTATAAGTTTGGACTCTTGGCTGCAAGTGACTTGAACCTGATTCTTGCTGGCTTGAGGAAACAGGGCTCTTCTTTTTTCTTCTTTTCCTTATTTTTTTGCTTGCATGCTTGAAAAGGCCGTGAGAGCCCTGAGTCCAGGCACAGCTGCAATCAGGGCTCAGCGGCATTGGGACCACAGTGTCTTTCTCAGGTGGCTCTGCCTTCTGAATTAAAGTCATTGTCAAGCTCCACATGGCTTCACCCGAAAGGCCCAAACTCAGATCCTCATTAGCATTAGCAGCCCAGACTTTAAACAAACATTTACCAGTCACTTTATGAAAATACCACAAAGCGAAAGTCCTGAAACAAGACGTTCGCTAAATCGGGGGTGTTGTCAAAGAGTTTATGAGGACGATACATTTAATCCAAGACCTGAAGATTAAATATCAACTGAACCAAAGAGATACGGGGAGAGCATTCCGGGCAGAGGGAGCTGCCAACGCATAGCTCTGGATCTGGAAAGATCCCGGCCCTTTGAAGAACTGATTCCAGGTCAGGGCAAGAAACGTACGTGACGAGCTTGGGTTGTCTGGTGTTTCACAAAGCAAGGCAGCTGCGAAGGGCTAGTGGAGTGATGTCAGCAGGACACAGGAACCAGCACGACGGGTTTCTCACTAGACAGGGAGGGGTTAATTCAAACATCAAAAAGAATCACGGCTGTAATGGATTAAAAGACATGGGGCATGTAAAAAAAATCAAGTCTACAAATCAGAAGTGAGAGTGTGAACATGACTACGTACCTCACAGAGATAAAAGGATTAAAAGAGAAACCGTGAACAACTGTACATAAACGATTAGATACCCCAGGGGAAGTGGACAAATTTCTAGAACACACAAACTACCACAACTGACCGAAGAAGAAAATCTGATCAGACCACAACAAGTGAAGAGATTGAACAATAACGAAAACCTCCCAGCAAAGGAAAGCCCAGGACCAGACGGCTTCACTGGTGAAGACTGTGAAACATTTCAAAAGTGACCACGGCGCCCAGTGACCTGTTTTACAGACAACCCCCGCGGCTTTCACCGCTGAGGAACCAGCAGCCAGCACAGCTGCCTCAGAACCCCTGCACATTTCACCAGCTTCCACACGGGTATTTGCATTTTCTGATGCTAGCTGCCTGAGTCCCTCTCTGCCCCTTTCCCATTCCACCCCTGCCAGAGCCCAGCCCTGGCAGCCATCCCACAGCTCTGCAGCCACACCAGTGCAAGACACAGCCTAGGTCCCGTGGCTGATGCCCACTGCTGTGTGTGCACTCAGGGCTAGCCTCTGCATCTGTGCACTTGCACACTGCCAGCCTGATGCCCTTCACGGGCCTCCACTGCCATGCACATGCCCGGGCGAGACTGTGTAGCCACAGGAGAGCATACTGACAGCCAGGGGCCCCCAGCTGTGAGGGCACCCACAGTTGTCCCTGTCCCTTGCTGCCTACCCCAGCCCCTACCACTACATATCTGTTTGCAACTGGCCCCTTCCACTGCACATGCCCTTGTAGCTACACCCAGCAACTGTGTGTGTGCACATCACAGGCTATGGCCACTACTACTGCTGCATCCCCTGGTCCCTAGCTGATGGACCTGGAGGTGCTGCTGGGGACCCTGACAGCCCTCGCAGCCTCTGTGGACCCCACACACATTTGCTAAGGACCACACAATTGTCAATACTGTGGACCCCACCAACATAAGTCAGTGAGTCACCACACCAATCCAGAACCACTGCTGCCACACACACCCCTATCTGGTGCCCTGCACCACTTATGCACCACAGTATGCTCCCACTTGCAAGTGAAGGTCTTTCCATACTGAAGTCAGCCCATGAAGTCTGGAAGCGGTGACAGCTTCTTCAAATGTGCAGACACCACATAAAGCTACAGGGATCATGAAGAATCAGGGAAACATGACTCCCCCAAAGGAGCATCGTAAATCTCGAATGGTTGGCCCCAAAGAAACGCACACCCAGGAAACGCCTGACAAGGATTTCAAAATAATTGTTCTAAAGATGCTCAGAGAGCTACAAAAGAACACAGAAATAATTTAACAGTATCAGGAAAACAATACAAGAACAAAATGAGAAGATCAACAAGGAGGTAGAAAACATAAAAAAGAACCAAACAGGGGCTGTCCCCATGACATAGTTCAAGTTCATGGGTTCAGATCCCAGGCATGGACCTACACCACTCATCAGCCATGCTGTGGCAGCGGCCCACATACAAAATAGAGGAAGACTGGCACAGATATTAGCTCACAGCTAATCTTCCCCAACAAAAAAAGAAGAAGAAAAGAACCAAACAGAAATTTTGGAGCTGAATAATACAGTGACTGAACTGAAGGAACTCAATAAAGAGCTTCAACATCTAGACCAAGGAGAAAAAAGAATCAGGCAGAGGAGTAAAAAGAAAAAAAGGATGAAAAGGAATGAAGAAAGCCTACGAGTCTTATGGGACACAGTTACCAAAAGTTCACTCTCTGATCCTGATGCCAATTCAAATAATGAGAACAGAGTCTTGGGAGAAAAAGGAAAGGCTTTACTTTGCCAGGCAGAGGGAGCAAAGCAAAGGGCCAGTGCCCCAAAAGTTGCTTGCTCCCTGTTAATAAATGGGTAGGGGTTCTTACTTTGGGTTTTAGGTAGGGGAGGGGGCCATAGCCTTCTCAGTCAGTGTTTTCCCATCAGCCTGTGTCTGGAGCTGCTTCCAGCAGAGGAGACAAAGGATTTCTCAGATGAGTGTCCTTAGCTGTGTATCTCCATGGTGGAAGGCAGACTCTGCCGTCAGGGAGCTGAGGAGTTGGGCCTGAGGAGCTTCGGTTTCTTGATATTCTCTGGACACTAGTTTCTCTGAGAAAGAACTTCAAGGTCCTGGGATCAGCCACAACTTTAGTGGGAGCCCAGAGTGAGGTCATCCGGACTTTAACAATTTGTGACTTCTATTTGGCTCTATAGCTCAGGGGGTCAGAGGTTAAAGAAACAAGCATCTACATTTGAGTGTGACTAAGGAACCAGGGACCTGGGAATGTGTGCTTTTAATTTTAACCCATATATGCTGGGTTCACTGTAGGGGAACCAATATCAGGTCTGATACTAACTAAGAGCCAGTAACACCACCATAAAGAAAAACAATCTACACAACCTTGGGGTCCCAGAAGGTGAAGAGAGGGAAAAGTGGGTAGAAAGCTTATTTAAAGAAATAATGACTGAAAATCTCCCAAACCTGGGGAGAGATTTGGACATCCAAGTTCATGAGGCTAGCAGGCTGCCCCAAAATTTATCTTCTCCAAGATATATGATAAGACAGCCTAAAATCAAACACAGAGAAAATTTTAAAAGCAGCAAGAGAAAAAATTCTCTCATACAAGGGAACCCCTATAAGGCAATCAGCAGATTTCTGAGAAGAGACTTTGCAGGCCAGGAGAGAATGAGACGATATATTCAAGTGCTGAAAGAAAGAAACTACCAATCAAGAAAACTTAACCCAGAAAAGTTGTCCTTCAGAAATGAAGGTAAGATAAAGACTTTCCCAAATAAACAAAAGCTTAAGGACTTCAGCAACTCCAGACCTGCCTAACAAGAAATGCTGAAAGAAGTTCATCAGATGAAATGAAAGGACACTAACCAGTAACACAAAAACATATAAAAAGAAACAACGCACTGGTAAAGGCAAGAACACAGTCAGATTCCGAATGCTCTAATACTGTAATATGGTAGTGGAGGCTAGCCATGTAACTCTAGTATACAGGTCAAAGGACAAAAGTATTAAAAATAGCTATAGCTACAATAATGTGTTAAATGATACACAATATAAAAAGATGTAAAGTGTGACATCAAAACAAAATCAGGGGAAGAATAAAGAGGTAGAGTTTTTGTATGCTATTGATGTTGTTATCAGCATAAAACAGATTTATATCACACAAGATAAATAGAAGGGAATCAAATTATACCACTACAGAAAATCATCAATTCACAAAGGAAGAAAAGACAGCAAGAGAGAGAGAAAGGAACAAAGGAACTCCAAAACAGCCAGAAGACAGTTAACAAGATGGCAATAGTAAATACTTACCCATCAATGACTACATTAAATGTAAATGGATTAAATTCTATTCTCTAATGAAAAGGCATAGGTGGCTATATGGATTAAAAAACAAGACCCAATTATGCTGTCTGTGAGAGACTCACTTCAGCTTCGAGGACACTCATAGCCTCAAATTGAAGGGATGGAAAAAGATATTCCACACAAATGGAAGCCAAAGTGAGCAGGGGTAGCTATACTTACATGAGACAAGATAGACTTTAAGTTAAAAAAAGTAACAAGAGACAAAGACTGTTATTAAATAATGATAAAGGAGTCAATTCATCAAGAGGATTTAACAAATGTAAATATGTATGCACCCAACATCAAAGTACCTAATTATACTAAGCAAATACAGCTCTGAGGGAGTAATAGACAACGATACAATAATAGTAGGGGAATTCAATACACCACTTTCAACAATGGATAAATTTACAGATGGAAAATCAATAAGAAAATGCTAGACTTGAACTTTAGAACAAATGAACTAACAGACATATATAGAACACTCTAACAGCAGCAGAATGCATATTCTTCTCAAGTGCACATGGAAAATTCTCCAGGATAGATAGGTCATAAAATAAGTCTCAGCATATTTTTAAAAATTGAAATTATACCAACTACCTTTTCCAACCACAGTGGTATGAATCTGGAAATCAATAACAAAAGGAAAGCTGGAAAATTCACAAATATGTGAAAATGAAACTACAATGAAATCAAAAAAGGAAATAAAAAGTATATTAAACAAATGAAAATGGAAACATAACATATTAAAACTTATGGGATGCAGCAAAAGCAATGCTAAGAAAGAATTTCATAGAGATAAAGGCCTACAGTAAGAAAAAAGAGAGATCTTAAATAAACAACCTAACTTTACACCTCAAGGAACTAGAAGAGTAAACTAAGCCCCAAGTTAGCAGAAGGAAGGAGACAACAAAGATCAGAAATGAATGAAGTAGAGAATAGAAAATCAATTGAAAAGATCAACAAAACTAAAAGTTTGTTTTTTAAAAGATAAACAAAGTTGACAAACATTAGCTAGACTGACCAAGAAAAAAAGAGGACCCAAATGAAAGTATAAAGACAAATGAGACATTACAATTGATACCACAGAAATACAAAGAATCATGAGACTTCTGTAAATAATTATACACAAAAAAATTGGACAACCTAGAAGAAATGGATAAATTCCTAGAAATATACACCCTATCAAGTATGAATCATGAAGAAACAGAAAATTTCAATGGACCAGTAACAAGTAAGGAGATTAAATCACTAATCAAAAACCTCTCAACAAAATAAAGCTCAGGACCAGATGCCTTCACGGGTAAATTCTACCAAATATTTAAAGAAGAATTAACACCATTCTTCTCAAATTCTTCCAAAAAATTGAAAAGGAAGGAACGTTCCCAAACTCATTTTACAAGGCCATCATTACACTGATACAAAAGCCAGATAAGAATACTACAAGAAAAGAAAACTAGACTAATATTCCTATGAATATGGATGCAAAACTTCTCAACAAAATACCAGAAAACTGAATTCAACAGCACATAAAAGGATCATACACCATGATCAAGTGGGATGCAAGAATGGTTCAACATACAGAAATAAATAAATGTGATACACCACATTAATAAAATGAAAGACAAAAATCATATGATTATCTCAATAAATGCAGAAAAAGCATTTGACAAAATCCAACATCCTTTCATTATAAAAACTCTCAAGAAATGATATATAGAATGAACCTACCTTAAAATAATAGAGGCCGTATATGACAAATCCATAGCTAGTGTCATCCTCAATGACGAAAATTTAAAAAATTTCTCTCTAAAATCAGGAACGAGACAAGGGTGTGCATTCTCACCACTCCTATTCCACATAGTACTGGAAGTCATAGCCAAAGCAGTTAGGCAAGAACAAAAAAATAGACATCCAATTTGGAAAAGAAGTAAAATTGTCGTGTTTGCTGATGACGTGATCTTGTCTAATAGAAAATCCTAAAGACTCCAACAAAAACAAAATTTTAGACCTAATAAATGAATTCAGCAAAGTTTAAGGATACAAAAACCTACATATAAAAATCAGTGGCATTTCTATACACTAAGAATGAACTACCTGAAAAAGAGATGAAAGCAATTCCATTTTCAATAGCATCAAAAACAATAAAATACTTCGGGATAAATTTAACCAAGGAGGTGAGAGATCTATACACTGAAAACTGTAAGATATTGATGAAAGAAATTGAAGACAACAAAAATAAATGGAAAGGTATCCCATGTTCACGGATCTGCAGTTAATATTTTTTAAATGTCCATACTACCCAAAACCATCCACAGATTCAGTGCAATCCCTCTCAAAATTTCAACAGCACTTTTCACAAAAATAGAGAAACCAATCGTAAAATTAGTATGGAACCACAAAAGACCCCCAATAGCCAAAGTAATCCTGAGAAAGAAGAACAAAGCTGGAGCCATCACATCTCCTGATTTCTAACTACATTACAAAGCTATAGTAATCAAAACAGTACGGTACTGGTGTAAAAACCTGCAAACAGACCAACAGAACAGAATCAAGAGCCCCAACATAAACTCACAGATATATGGTCAACTAATATTTGACAATGGGGAAAGGATATTCAATGGGGGAAATGGAGGATATTCAATAAATAGGGTTGGGAAAACTGGATAACCACAAAAGAATGAAATTACACCCCTGTCTTAGAACACTCACTAAAATTAACTTGAAATGGGTTAGAGATTTTAACATAAGACCTGAAACTCTAAAACTCTTGGAAGAAAACATAGGGGAAAAGCTCTTTGACATTGTTCTTGCAAATGATTTTTTGGATATGATACCAAAAGCACAATCGACAAAAGCAAAAAGTCAACAAGTGGGACTACACCAAACTAAAAAGCTTCTGTGCAGCAAAAGAAACAATCAGCAAAATGAAAGGCAACCTACAGAATGGGAGAAAATATTTGCAAACCATGTATCTGAAAAGAGATTAATTTCAAAATACACAAGGAACTCATATACCTCAACAGCAAGAAAGAAAATCTGATTACAAAATGGACAGAAGACTTGAGCAGATATTTTTCCAAAGAAGACACAGAAAAAGCCAACAAGTACACGAAAAGGTGCTCCACATCATTAATCATCAGGGACATGCCAATCAAAACTACTATGAAATATCACCTCACCTCTTAGAGTGGCTATTATCAAAAAAGACAAGAGAAAACAAATGCTGGCAAGGACATCAAGAAAAGGGAACCTTTGTACACCGTTGGTGGGAATGTAAATTGGAACAACCAAAAAAAACAGGAAAACAGTATGGAGGTTCAGCTCTTCAAAAAATTAAAAATAGAGCTACCATATGATCCAGCAATCCCACTTCTGGGTATATATCTGAAGAAAGTGAAATCACTATCTCAAAGACATGTCTGTACCCCCGTGTTCACTGAAGTATTAGTCACAATAGCCAAGATATGGAAACAACTGTGTCCATGGGCAGATGAATGGATAAAGAAAATGTGGTAGGTATATATAATGGAATATTATTGTCACAAAAAAGTAAATCTTGACATTTGTGACAGCACGGATGGACCCTGAGGGCATTATGCTAAGTGAAGTAAGTCAGAGAAAGACAAATACTGTATGATGTCACTTATACATGATAAAAACATCAAACACAGAAACAGAGAGTAGCATGGCAGTTGCCAGGTGCTGGGGGGTGAGAGAAATGGGAAGTTGTTGATCAAATGGTACAAACTTTCAGTTATAAGATGAACAAGTTCCGGGAGCTGACGTACAGCATGCTGACCATGGTTAAGAATACTGTACTGTACACTTGAAAGTTGCTGTGAAGCAGAGCTTTGACGTTCTCACCACCACAACAACAAAACAGTAATTATGTGAGGCAGAGGGTGTGTTAGCTAAGCTGACTGTGGTAAACACTTCACCGTATATATGTGTATCAAAGCAAACTTACACAATGTCATATGCCAATTATATCTCAATAAAGCTGGAAAATAAAGAGAACTACAAACCAATACCCCTTATGAACATTGATGCAAACATCCTCAAAAAAATACTATAAAACCTAACCAGCAGCATAGTAAAAGAATTCTGCACCACGTCCAAATGCTATTTACCCCAGGAATGTCAGGATGGTTAAACACACAAAAAATAATTCAATGCAAAACATGTAATTATTAGAATTTTAAAAATCATGATCACATCTATCAATGCAGAAAAAGCATCTGACATATTTTAACACACTTTCATGATTTAAAAAAATACTCAACAAACTAGGAATGAAAGGAAACTTTCTCAACTTGACAAAAGACATTTATGAAAAACTATTTCATTTAAGTGAGAGTAGTAATATTCACAGAGACAGAAAGTAAAATGGTGGCTGCCATGTGCTGTGGTAAGGGTTAATGAGGAGTTATTATTTAATGGGCATAGAATTTCAGTTTTGCAAGATGAAAAGTGTTCTAGAAATGGATCTGGTGACTATTACATAACAATATGAGTGTTCATAATATCACTGAATTGTACATTTAAAAATTAAGATGGTAAATTTTATGGTATATGTATTTTACCACAATAAAAAAAATCAGTAATCTAAAAAAAAGCTATGGACAACAGCATACTCAGTGGTTAAAGACTAGAAGTTTTTCCCCTAAATTCAGGAACAAAACAAAGACGTCTGCTTTTGCCCCTTCTATTGTACTGGAATTCCTAACCAGAAGATGTAGGGAAGAAAAAGAAATAAAAGACATATAAATCAGAAATGAAAAAGAAAAATTATTCCTATTTACAGGTGACTTGACCTTATATATAGAAAATCCTAAAGAACACACACAAATACACACACAAAATCTGTAAAAGTTAATGAAGGAATTCAGCAGTTGCTGGATGCAAGATCAACATCCCAAAATTAGTTGTATTTTTATACACTAGTAATGAACAATTCAAAAATTAAGAAAATAATTCCATTTACAATAGCATCAAAATAATAAAACACATAGGAATAAATTTAATCAAGGATGTGCAAGACTTGTACACTGAAAATAAGCAAATTGCTCAAAGAAATTTTAAAAGACCTAAATAAATGGAAATACATCCTCTGTTTGTTGATTAGGGATTTAGTACTGTTAAGAAGTCAAAACTATGCAAAGCAATCTACGGATTCAAGGCAATCGTCATCAAAATCCCAATAGTCTTTTTTTGCAAAAATGGTAAACCAGATCCCAAAATTCATATGGAATTGCAAGTTATCTCAAATAACCAAGACAATCTGGAACAAGAACAAAGTTGGAAGGTTCACACTTCCCTCTTTCCAAACTTATATAAAGATATGGTGACCAAAGGAGTGGCAGAATGACAGACATATAGACAAATGAGAACTGAGAGTTCAGAAATAAACCTGTATATCCATGGTCAATAAATTTTTGACAAAGATTCCAAGGTCATTCTATGGGAAAAGAATATTCTTTTCAACAAATGGTACAGGAACAGCTGGATAACCATATGCACAAGAATGAAGTTGGAACCCCATCTCACTCGACATACAAAAATTAACTAAAATGGGTTAGAGAACTAAAGTTAAGAGCTAAAACTATGTATTTCTTTGTTGAAAACTTAGGGGTAAATCTTCGTGACCTCGGATTTGGTAATGAATTCTTAGATATGACACCAAAAGCACAGGCAACAGAAGAAAAAATAAACTGAACTTTATCAAAATTAAAACCTTTTGTATATCAAACGACACTATCAGGAAAGTCAAAAGGCAACCTACACAATGGGAGGAAATACTTGCAAATTATAAATCTGATAAGGGTTTAGTATCCAGAATATATTAAGAACTCTTACGTCTCAACAACAAAAGACAACCCAATTAAAAATTGAGCAAAGGACTTGAATAGACATTTCTCCACAGAAGATACACAAATGGCCAAAAGCACATGAAAATATGCTCAACATTGGTAGTCATTAGGGAAAAGCAAATCAAAACTACTCAGAGATCCAGTTCACAGCCAGTAGGATGGCTATAATAATAATTTTTGAAAATGGAGGATAACATGTGTGGGCAAGGATGTGGAGAAAGTGAAAACCTCAGACATTGCTGATGGAAACGTAAAATGCTGCAGCTGCAGCTGCTGTGGAAAACAGCTGAGTATTTCCTCAAAATGTTCAATATAGAATTACCAAATGACCCAGCAATGCCACTCCTATGTATATACCCCAAAGAATGGAAAACATGTATTCAAAGAAATACTTGCACGTGAATGTTCATAGCAACACTATACTTAATAGCCAGAATTTGAAAGCAACCCAAATGTCTCTCATTCAATGAATGGATAAACAAAAGTGGTCTATCCATACAATGGGATCTTATTCAGCCACAAAAATGAGTTGAGCACTAACACACACTACAACATGGATGAACCTCAAAAACATTTTACTAACTGAAAGAAGTCAGAAACAAAAAGTCACATAGGGGCGTAGTGGTTAAGTTTGCACGCTCCACTTCAGCAGCCTGGGATTTGCCTGTTTGGATCCCAGGCGCAGACCTACGCACCGTTTGTCAAGCCATGCTGTGGCAGCATCCCACATACAAAAAAACAGAGGAACATTGGTATGGATGTTAGCTCAGGGACAATCTTCCTCACAAAAAAAAGTCACATATTATATGGTTCCATTTATATGAAATGTCAAGCAGCTGCAAATCTCTAGAGTTAGACAGTTGATTAATCATTGCCAGGAGCTGGGTTGGAAGAATGAGGGGTGATCAAAATGTTTTGGAACTGGACAGAAGTGATAGCTGCACAGTATCATAAATGTACTAAATGCCACTGAACTGCACACTTTAAAATGCTTAATTTTATGTTAAGTGAATTTCATCTCATTTAAAACAAAAGCCATGAGTACAATAAAGGATGTAGGGGGTAACAAAGACAAAAATACATACAAAATTCATCATACTCCACGAGAAGTTACTAGGATGCCAATTCATTACTCTGAAAATTGATAAATAAAGGGAAAAATTAAGCATTTATCCTGCCTTTCTAGTACGAATTGTACTTGATGGTAAATCCATAGTCCTGGTGGATGTGGAATAGCTCGTCTAAACAAAAGAACTCAAGCAAATAATTTCAGAAGAAGTGAGAGAACGAGAAGCTTCAACACCTTATTAAAAAAATCAATTCTGATAATTTCAGGGGGTGTTAAAACTAGTAGGTGGAAGATCGATGGGAAAATTTACACTGAGGGGTACAGTGTCACCATTTGAAGTCACTGATCCATCAGCACCATGAAAAGTGAGACGGGCAGTCACATGCGCCTCCTGATATGATACAGCATAAAGAGCTCAGCTTCGCCTTTGACATATTCATACACACTAACGAAATATAATCAGGCCTTGATTTCATTCCAAGCCTGCAGCAAGCTGGGAGACAGGAGAGCAGGCGAAGCAACAGCCAAGGAAGCAACTCAGCTAAAATCCAAATACAGGGCGTTCTAACAAAGACGTGTGACGCGGATTCTCCAAGTGGTCGACATGACAACGGAAACCCACAATGTGGGGGAGGGACGGGACCCATGCTGGACTCAGAGAGACTTAAGAGAGACAGCTTTCATACACAATCTGTAGCATTTTTTTGGATCTGAGTTCAAAGGAAACAACTATTAAAATATAGTTTTTTTAGACAGAATTTGCACATGGACTGGCGTTAAATTAAGGAATTGTTTGCTTAGTAAAGCGTAATAATAGCATGGTATTTATGGGAGATGAGAGTATTAGGATGCATGTTGAAGTATTTAGGAGAGAAATGACATGATGCACAGAATTTGCTTTAAAATCCTGCAGTGCAGACGAAGGCTGTGCTGTCTCGTCTTTTCCTCCTCCAGACCCGCTCCCACTTCTCTCCCTGGCTCTGTGCCCAGGAGGCTGATCCCGATATCCTGCAATAAAGGGACCGCTTTCCTCTGGAGCGCTCTGGTTCAACCAAAAGGCAAGTGGGAGTGTTTAGAGCATTTCTTTCTGGGCTCCCTGGCTGCTAGGCTGGAGGTTGGCACTTGTCCCCCCTGCTCCCCTCCTCTTTGCTGCAGCCCTTGTCACACAGCCCATCCTGCAGAGACAGTCACGGCTCTTGTGGTTGGAGCAGCTACCCTCGCTGCCAGCTCGGGCTCAGAGGTCTGAGCTGCTCCCTGCTGGTGCTGATCCCAAAGTGCCTTGCCAGCCCTCACCGACTCCTGTCCCCCTGCCCGCTCCTGCGGAATCGGTCCCTGCAGGAACCTCTCTCCCGTTACCCTGTGTGGGTGGCATTTGTTACCGGTGGGGACTCTCGCTGCTTTTGGGGTGGCAGAGTGCTCACGGCTGTTGATGTTGGGCGATGGGTATCTGAGAGTTTTACGTCTCCTCCAACCTTGTGTATGTTTGTCAATTTTTTATACTAGGAAAGCAAATACAAATCCGTATGCATGTGTATACCCTATGTTTCCATTTTTAATATTATAAATTTACGTTTGTGCACAGAGGATGTTTGAGAAGGATAAACACCCGGGTTTAATGTGTGGCTACCTCTGAGAAATGGGATCAGGAGGCAATGGAGCAGGAGGGGACAGAGAGGAGAGGACTTACACTTTTACTTCATGCTCTTGGGTTTTTCACCCCCGGGCCCCTCTCACTATCCCAGTGCATCTTGTTCTGTGCTCCATTCTTCACCTGACACAAAGCCTTTGCAATGCTGTTCCACATTGCCAGAATGCTCCACCTTGCTCCCACTCACCTCCCCTCCGACCACCACCACATTCCACATGCAGTGAACTTGCATTCATGTTAGAGCACAACTCACCTCGTACTCCCTCCAGGAGACGGTGACCAGGGAGATGAGGTGGGGCGCCCTCTTGCACAGGCAATCCGTGCCGCACAGCTCACCTGCAGACAGCTCACCCCACACCGCTGTGCACATACCCGTGTGATATTTGTGGATTCACAGGGGTGGTCTCACATTTATTTTGCGAGTTTGTGAATTCCCAGCATTAATTTTACATTTACTTGTGTGATCATTTGAGCTCAAAGAGCCCCAACTTTTCACAATATTCCCAGCACAGCGGCAGGCGCATGAGAAGTCCTCAAAAATGTACTTTGCTGAATTCTTGAAAATTTATGCTAGAACGTATTAAATTTTTGTCATGTAAAATGAATTAATTTTAAAATCTATATACATTTTTGAGGAAAATTTAGTCTAGTAATCTAAAATCTTGAGGGTAAGGAAGGACTTTTTAAGCATAATGCAGACCAATAGGAAATAATAAACAAAAGATAGGTTAATAACAGATTTTAAAGTTTCTGAGTGTAAATAAGACATCATAATATAAGGCAAATAAACTGGATGAAAATATTCGAAGAAAATATGAAAACCAACAAGTTCACACCCTTACTATCTGAAGCGTGTACTCAGGTCAATAAAAAGGAGCTTCCTAGACGCAGAGGGAGGGCACGGAAAGGGCGTCACAAAGACCCACACGTACACAACACGGCTGCCCAAGAAGCCAGCATCTCAGGTACCAAGGCCGTGCAAACGAGGAGAAAAGATTTTGGTTCACTGGGTTTAGCAAAGTGGAAAACGAGCGATAATAATTGACGCTGACGAGGGTCCAGGCACTGGTCACTCCAAGGCCCCTCCGGGCTGGGAAAGGGTCAGGTGCACAAACTTCCGGGGCCAGGGTGTGACACGTGTCCCAACCTGGCACATATCGGATCCACGAACGAGATCCTACAAGGACAAGCTCTCAGGGCGTGCGCACGGGGACACTCACCAACAGCATTTTACGCCAGAAGCTGTTGACAGCTAACCAGGCTCCCAGGAGAGAAGACGGCTTCACAGGTGGGGGAGCACCCACACAGGAAGCACCGGGCTCCTCTCTAGGAGACGGTGTCGACTGTACTCACCGGGACAAGGCCTGGTGTGATGAGAAATTAGAAAAGAATTTTTTGTACATAATGACCAAATTTTGTTTCAAAATATATGACATTAATATATGAAAAATTTAAAAGCTGAAAGAAAACCAACAGACGGCTCACTGGATGGGGTGTGGAGGGCACCCTGACTTCCTCCTTCGTAGCTTCCTGTTTTATCCAAAACGCTTTACATTGTTTCACTTCTTTTTTTTTAACAAGGGGCACATACCACTCTGACAAACAGCAAAGCAAAGCGTCAGTTCTGAGTTGGAGAGAGAAAACGGCCCTCCTCCTGGATGGCAGGCCCTTCTCTCAGCTGGAACAAGGCTCTGGAGCTGCCTGGGGACAACAACGTGCCCAGGAGGCACCCGCCACCCACCGGCCAGGGGACTCCCACGGCTCCCGCAGAGCCAGGAGCTGTCCGGGGTTTGCTGGCTGGGCCACATCTGGCGTCAGTGAGGGCCACAGCCTCAGCTGGCCTGGTGGTGTGGCCCAGCAGGAGTCCCCCGGTGGCTGCTTGGCGGGGGTTGATGCTTGGTCAGGTGACGGAGGATCGTAATGCTTTGCTTTTCTTTTCAAGCCTCCGTCAGTCCGGGTCCTGGGGACATAGAATTCCACGCAGAGGTTCAAATGAAGAAACTTAACTGAAGGGGCTCTTTACAGAGGGACAGACACAGAAGATGGGAAACTCAGGGAGGGTCAGTGGTGGGGAGTAGTTTCTGCCCCTGGCCTGAAGGGCAGGAAGGGAATGATGATGCTGGGGCTCCGTGACAGGGGCCATGGGCTGAGGATCACAGCTCCTGCCAGCCCCGAAGCCCCCAGAGGGAGGACATGAGGAGTAAACGCCCCAACCTCTCTCTCCACCTGCCCCCTGACCTCCTGGGAGCCTCCTGTTGGTGGAGCCCAAACAGAAGGCAGGAGGCGAGGGAGCCTGGGTGACACTGTCCCCCAGGTCATCTGGTGGGGATGGAACAGGGTGAAAGAGGGTGGGGCGTGGATCTGGAGGGCAACAGAGGTGTCCTGCACAAAAGTCACCTGTAGACATCAGGAGCTCGCACCTGAGGACACGGATACCTGGATGCCCTTGAACAATCGGAAGTTTGGTCCACACTGGACCCTCTGTCGCACCCAGCAGTGATCGGTGACCCCATTAGAGGGGGGGATGCACTCCGGTGCCCAAGCCCCCACCTGGGTGCCCTCATTTACGTCTCCAGGCAGCCCTCTGCCATCTGAGCCTGGACTTTCAATCCATCCTCTGTGTTATTAGCATGACGTTGATGAGCCACATGGCAGAGAGGTGGAAAATCAGATTCTCTGTCCCCTCAGACGGCTCAGGTTCCACTGCGACCAGCAATAAAGAGGAAAAGCAAAAATAAATCTGCCAGCAGAAAACTCATAAGAAATGGGGTTTCATGCCTTTGGCAAGCAATAATTTTTTTCCTTGAACATCATATCCACAGGCTCTTGTGAAGGACGTATCTGTTCAGGCCCCAAAATGAGCAATTATGAGAGACTGCTGTCTGAGTGAAAGCCTCTGGCAGAGGAATTTAATTCTGGAAAATGCGATGTGTCGAGACTTGGGGCGTGGCCGCTTCCCAGGGGCAGGAGGCTGGTGCACCAGGGAGAGACAGTTAGGGGAGGGGACCCTGCTGCAGAATTGACCCCAGGGGCGCAGTCCAGAGAGCACCGCAGGCTCACCCCATGTGGGTGCAGACGCCTTGGCCCTGGAGTGTCCCTGGGATTGGGGTGATGCCTGGGGAGACAGCACTGGGGCTGTTTCCACTTTTTGGCTGTTGTGAATAGTGCTGCCATGAACACTGCGTACAGATGCCTTTTAAACCCCTTGCTCTCTGTTCCTGTGGTGTACACCCAGGAGAGGAATTGCTGAATCACATGGTAATTCTATGCTGAATTCTTTCAGTAACTTCCACAGTGTTTCCACGCAGATGCCCCATTTTACATTCCCATCAGCAATGCACACAAATTCCAGTTTCTCCACATCCTTGCCAACATTAGTTATTTTCTGTTTTTTGATAATAGCGGTCCCAATGGGTGTGAAGTGGTATCTCATTGTGATTTTAATTTGCATTTAGCTAGTGAATTCTGAAGATGAATATCTTCATTTTTGTGTGTTTATCAGCCATTTGTGTATCTTCTTTGAAGAAATGTCTATTCCAGTCCTTTGCCCATTTTTTAATTGGATTATTTTCTTGCATTGAGTTGCAAGAGTTCTTTATATATTCTGGATATTAATCTCTTATCACATATATGGTTTGAAGATATTTTCTCTCATTCTGTGGGTTGTCTTTTAACTCCCTTGATAGATTCCTTTGATACCTAAAAGTTTTTAATTTTGTTGAAGTCCAATTTATCTATTTTTTCTTTAGTTGCCTCTGCTTTTGGTGTTATATCCAATAAATCATCGACAGATGCAATGGCATGAATCTTTTCTCCTATGTTTTCCTC
>NC_060281.1:64762110-64804278 GCF_021613505.1 Equus quagga | reverse complement strand
GAGCCATCCCAGGTCAGTAAAAATAGGGGAAGAAAGGAGACAACTGGGGTCAGTGTAGACACAACAGAGGTTCTCTGGAGACATCTTGGGCCAGTGTAGACCCAAGTACCTTAGTGTCACCAAGGAGATATCCCAGAAAAGTGTAGACATAGAATGGGAACAAAGGAGACATCGAAGTCAGTGTTCACACATGAGGACAACTAGGAAACATCCTAGATTGGTGTAAACACACAGCGGACTGAGGGAATAATCTCAAACAGCATAGACACTGGGGAGACATTCTAGGCCAATGTAGACACCCAAGGGGAAATAGAGAGATAACCAAGTCAATAAAGACAAAAGTAGTTAAATAAACATAATCCCAGATGTCAAAATTGACATTAGTGGAGCCATTTTAAAACGGAGTCAGAGCTGCTTTTCAGAGAAACCACCTTGCTGTCTTGAGCCTTGGACTGGGCCAAAATGGCAATTGTTTACAAGCAGTTGTTTGAGAAGTTGGCAGGAGAATGGACATCCCAATCACAAAGACTGAGGATGGTGGACTTTCTGAAGATAGAGTCAACAGTCAATCAACGTTTAGTCAAGACCAGCTCTCTGCCTCCACCTCCAATTCACGTTCTCTGTAATACAGCCTCCCTTCTCTGCCTTGAAAAGCCCTGACTTTTACTCCCAGGTGGGACACTGTTTGGGTTTCTACCTGAATCTTTGTCTCCTGAATTACAATTCTAGTTGCCAAAATAAATATGTGCTATTTGAATTGTAGTGATTTTTTCTCAGTTGACGAAGGTCAGTGCTGGGAGCACAGTCAGTGTAGACTCAGCAGGGGAGCAAGTGAGACATCCCCGATCAGTGTGCGCACACCAGGGGAAGGAAAGAGACATCCCAGGTCAGCCATGTAGACACACTGGTGGAACAAGCAGACACCCTAGGTCAGTGCAGGCTCACCTGTGGAACTAGGAGGATATTCTGGTTATTGTAAACACACCTGGAGTATAAGAAGACATCCCAGGTTAGCAGTGTAGACACACTTTGGACATAGGTGGACATCCCAGGTCGGTGTTGATACACCAGGGGAACTTGGGAGGTACCCCCAGTCAAGGTAGATACCTCAGGGAACTAAGGGAACATCCCAGATCAGTGCAGACATATGAGAGGGATCAGAGAGACACAATGGGAACTCCCCACAGAGGGAGCCACCTCTGGTCAGTGTGGACCCACCTGGGGCTGGCTCAGGTGCAGCATGACTCATCCTGAGGGGTTTTCTTGGTGTCTCAGGTCCTTGTGGTCTGTTCTCAGGACTCTGCTCTCTGACAGCCCACCTCCTCCTGCCAGCTGGCCGTGGCTCTCCCTGCGGGTGCCTTTCCCTCCCCCTGGTGTGCCTCGCGTGCTTTCCCTCCTCTTTGTCTGCTGAAACCCTCCACCTCTGTGCAGAGTTCTGTTTGCTCCTCCTTCTTTCCATGGAGCCGCTCACCTGTATGTGCTCCAACAGTCAAAGTCCTTTGCCTTTTGGCTTCTGGTCAGGTTTAACCAATGGAGAGCCTGGTGAGAGGCTGGGAGGGAGGGCAGGGGTGTTTGAGTACAAACCTCCCGGCTCCTTGTGGGATCACATGTTTGGTGCAAGTTGAATTCCCTTTCTCTCTCCCTATCCCTCTGTCTCTCTCTGTCTCTCTCTCTCTGTCTCTCTCCCTCACCCCAGGTTCTAGTAAACATGGTCAGCCCTCGTCCTTTCTAGCCTAGGGATCCTGGCATTAGCTCTGCGTTCCCGCGCCTGCTGCCTGCACCTCTGTGGACCGTTATTCTATTAACCAACCCCCAGCTCCCTCAGCCGGGGTGTGCCATCTGTTTCTGGTTGGATCCTGACTGACACCATATCTTTCAGGGTCTGGTTCAAGCCCCTACCTTGGAGTTACTCTCTCTTCCTGTGGCTCCTTTATAGAACTCGTACAAGACTACTCTGGATTTGGATGGATTCCTTCCATTTCTGCCTCCTGAGAACATTGGCAACTTTGTCTCACTTACCGCATGTGCCCCACATACTGCCTTACACACAATCGGAGCTTAATAACAAGGCCGGATTCACCGAGCTCGAGCTTTAGAGAACCAGGTGTTTCTCCCTGGCTGGATGCGTTCAGGACCCTGGAGAGGGCCAAGCAGGTCAGGGAAGCTGGAGGCCGCTTTATTCTGGGCTGGAACAGAGCGAGGGAGCATTGCCTGTGACAGCTCTAGGACGGATGTGTGGTTTCACTTTCTGCTCTGAACAGCTGGCTCTTGATGTCTGCAAACTCCACAGTGAGAACCAGAGTCCAACCTGGAAAAAGCTCCACTATGGGATCTGGGGGATCGGCGTCCTCTGCTCTGCACCGCCCCCCGGCCGTCACCATCACTAGGGATGGCTTCTCTCCCTTCTCCTCTGCCTTCTCCTCCACCTCCTGGCCATTTGGATCTCTGTTCTAGGTTTCCTTTCATCTTTACACAGAGATGTGTAAAAAAAAAAAAAGTTCCTTGTGACCTTTTTTTCCAATTCCCACTTTATAAGAACTGCACTGAAATGGAGCCACCATTTCTGTATTAATGACTCAATACTCTCTGTCAGGCCAAGCCATTTATAACAGAGGGGAAGCACATGCTGCCTCACCAGTGGATCCTGTTCTGCTTTGACTCTGAAGCCTTCTTGAAGTAAAAACACTGTCCTTCCTAACAAGAGCTGTGACTGTGGACGAGGCTATTTAACGCTCCAGGCAAATGTGACAGCGTGAGGAAAACCACTGTGATGATAGCTGTCCTTGCCACTCACAAATTCCCAGGATGTTTACCATATAAATATGCCCAAGGACACCACCTCCTCCTGACAACCTGGGTGATGAGCAGCTCTTGTTGGGGAGCGCACGGCGAACCAGGGACCTGTTTCTCCAGGTGTGGGTTGCAGACTGTCTCTGTCAGAAACAGCCCAGGGGACAGCGGGCTCTAAGTGCAGATTTTTGTTCCCTAAACCTTTGCTCTGAGTACTCAACTAGGAAGGTTCTGGGAGTCCCCATGGTTAATACTTTCTACGGTGCTAATGAGTGCTTATGTCCTGTAGCTTTGGGGAACGTCCAAGCAAAGGCAGACAGCCCAGGCCAGGACTCAGGGGACTTGGTCTGCTCTGTCTCTGCAGACTCTCTTTCAAGTCTGCTCATCTCTCCGTGAGTCGTGGCATTTTTTATTGTGGGTACCTGTCAATCACAACTTATCTCTGGGAATTCAGGCAATTCTGAGCCCACTCCTGGGGGATCCAGGAGTATGGCTTTGGGCAGAAAGGGGCAAGTGTGTCCCCAGGCCACATATTCAGGAGTGCACAACAGGAACTCTGTGTCGGTGAGTCTGTGTAGGTCCTGCCTCAGGTCTCCACTCCTCCCGGGAGTGAGAAACCTCATCTCAGTCCATCAGTGCATCTCTGTCGGTGCAGACTTTCTTCAGAGCACCAGTCGAGGTCCTGAGGGAAGGGAATCCAATTCAGGTGGTTCATAGGGATGGTTTAATAAAGAGCTGTCGTCAGAGCTGTGGGCAGGGTACAGGGAACCCACCAGGGAGTTGGACACACCAGGGACAAGCAAGGGCAGGAGGCCATCCTGTCCCTGAGGCCTAGGGGACAGGAAGGAGAGAGGGCCGTGGAGCCCAGAGAAGGCAGTGGTCCTGGAGGGAGGCAAGGCTGCCAGGACCGCAGACACAGCAGGAAGGGAAGGGGATCACTTAGCCCCACCCCCCTCCTGCCTCCCAGTCTCCTACTGGGTCCGCCCATTGGCAAAACTCAATGGAAGCGGGTGTCAGTGGCATCCTTAGGATCTGGTCCATGGGTCAGGCTCCTGGATCAGAGAGCAGGGCTGAAAGGCCAGCGAACAGAGAATGACCAGTTCCCTGGGTCAGTCAAAGGGTCCCTCCCCAACTCCACCCTCAAGTTGCAGTGGGGAGGGAGCACGTGTAGGGCCAAGGCCTGGGGGGGGGGGTGGACGTGCGGCCCGATGCTGAGTCCATGGGTCCGCGATGATTGGTCACTCTGTTCTGTGTTCACCTTGGTCACTGGTCTATGCAGGTCACTGCTTCCAACTTACCATCTTGATTATGATGTGCACATAGGTCTCTCTCTACCTCCTCCAGCCTAGGACCCCCTTGGGGTCACAAAAAACCATCTTCACTGACACTCTGGGAATGTGGGGGTTCTGTGCAGCTTTCTCCATTGACACAGGCCCCTCTGCAGGCACCAGGGACACAGGAGACTCCTTGTCTCCAAAGCTCCACTTTGGAGGAAGGCCAGGTCCTCCTTCCTCTCAGACGCTGCCACCTTAGTTACTTGCTGCAGGGCCAGTGTACAAGGCCCTTCTTTCCTGCTTCCTGTCCAAACCTCATCTTACCATCATCCAGATTGGCCAGTGTTACTTAATTTGGAGATGGCAAAAACTGCCTGAAACTAACCGAACAGTCCTCCAAATCTGCACTGCGAATCTTTCAAAGTAAAAGCAAAACATGTGTCAATTATTGCACAGAGTCAGCTTTCCCCGGAGGCAATAGGTTTGTAAAGTCAATGTTGAGGGAATGGCGAAAGAGCTATGGGGTAGAAAAAAGAAATGTCACATGAGTTAATTTATTAAAGTTTACGTGGGATCATTTCTGATAACTGAGCAAGGTCGGCCAGCAGCCAGGCGATGGGCAGGAACACCCAGTGGGAAGCAAAGGGCCAGGCTGGGAGCCCTGGAGCTGCAGGGACACGCTGGGTGCTCTTGGGCAAACCAATTTTTTCCTGCCTCCCTCCCTCCCTGCATTCCTTCCCCTTTCTTCCTTTCTTTCTTTCATGGAAAATATGGACTAAGGCTCAATCCCAAATCTGGCCTTTTATGGGCAGAACAGAAACAGGGCATATGGGTTGATGAATTGAGCATAGTGAGGGGAGCTCCAGGCCAGAGGAGACCATGCACCCCGAAATCTTGGAGAGTGCGTTTGACTTCCACAGCACGCAGAAGACAAGTCTGAGGAAAGCTCTGCCTCAGTTGTTGGTACATAAGCTCTGCAAGAGTATTAGCAATCAACAAATAAATATCTAGAAAAACAAAAGCATTTTATGAATGATGACTTTTGGTTGCAAGTATGAAAGAGATATTTCTCTTATTTTCTTTTTCTGGATTAGTAGAATATTACTAATAACACATAAGCTGAATTCCCATTGCAATCCAATGCGCTGAATTTTATGAACAAAATAATCTGGTTTCCTGTCTTTGCCAGGCACTGTCAAATGGTTACTCCTTCGCCCCGTCTCCCCTGTGGCCTCCAGGCAGACAGGCGGGAAAATCGAGCGCTGAGTTTTCTGCCCTCCTTTGTAGTTCTGCGTGGCCTCAGGACTCACGAGTCAGCTCCCACACCCCTCTGCCTCGCAGAGCCCACAGGCAGCTCCCAGAGCCAGGCTTCTCTGCCTCAGAGCGCAGTGCGGGCTCCAGCCCCCACTCTTCCTCCGCCTGGCCCCTTCTGGCCTCAGCTAATGAAACGGAAGCTCCCTCCCCCGCCTGCCTTCACCAGGGTCACACACTCACCATTAGATGTCTTTATTTAGAGAGGTTTCCTGCCCAGGCCTGCACCCAGGGCAGGATGGTATTGATGCAAAATCCATCACTTAATGGGCCTGGGCACTTAATCAATGAGGCAACAGGGAGCCCGTATGAGTCAGAGGTGCCGGGAGCGCAGGCGAGGCTAGAAGAGCATCCAGAGTGGGCGAAAGGGCGGTTTCTATTTTTGATGCTGTGACATCCAGGCTCCAGCAATCAGCAGTCTATTCCATGTAGTGTTCGCACTGCAGCAGAATTCCGCTATAATTGGAGTGTTTGCACATGGACTCGTTTACTAACTCCACATGCTTTCAATAAATACGTACATGCCTGCTACACGCCAGGCACTGTTCTAGACACCGGGTGAACAGCAGTTCAGATCTTTGCTCTCACTGAGCTCATATTCTTGTGAGCAGATAATGATGATGATGATGATGGTGGTGATGATGGTGGTCATAATGGGATTAGCAGTAGGGGAAGCAACAGTTGGAGTAATTCTATAGTAAACACTTATTGTGCACCAGACACTATTCTAAACACCTCACATGTATAAAATCACCCAGTGGATGCCACAACACTTGAGGTAGGTGCTCTCATTATCTCCAATCCATAAATGAAAAACCGAGGCACAGAGAGGCCAAGTCACTTTCCCAAGGTCACAGAGGAAGTGGTGATGCTCAGGTTCAGAGAAGGCATCTGACTCCAGAATTGGTGGACTCAGAAACTACTCTCTAAACAAATCGGCAAAATAATTTCAGAGAGTGACAAGCACGATGAAGGAAATCAGAGAGGGTGATGTGAGTGCAACTTGGTGTGAGGAGGTCACATGAAATGGGAGGTTAAGGAAGGCCTCTCTGAGGAGGTGACAATGCAGCTGACTGGATGGATAAGGTTTGTTGGAACAGTTTTCAGGTTGGTAGAACGGCAAGTGCAATGGCCCTGAGGCAGGAGTGAGCATGACTTGTTCAGGGATCCGCAGGAATGTCAGAGAGGCTGAAGCAGAGTAAACCAAGGTGCGGTGGGCACAACATCAGAGAGGCAGCTGGGGCCAGGCCACAGGACAGTGTGGGCGTCATCTCAAGTGGACAAGAAACCACAGGAGCCCTGGGAGGGAGTCACCCCAGTCACTCATAACCACTGAGTCTGGGAGGCTCAGTCTGGAGCATGGAGGGAAGAAGGGGTCTTGGGGTGTCCTGGGGGATGGGTGGGCAGAATCCACGCCCCAGGACCTATAATCGAATCCTGTACAAGAGAACGAGAGCCCTCCCTGAGGCTATCACACTTTCAAAAATCACTTTTAATAACCACATTTCCAGGAGTAGAGTTTCTTGACCTGTCCCAGCACACTTCCTCATAAATTAAGGAAAATGCACACATTTGAGTGGGTTTCACCAAGCCAAGGTGAGGGCCCAGGGCCGGGGGTCAGACCCAGCTCCTGCTCCCACTGGGGGTCATCTCGAGAGGAGAGCCGGCAGCACCACGGAAGCTTCGTCCGTCCCACATGATCAGAATTTGTGATGACTTTATACCCAGAGGCAGCTCTGCCCTTCTCAGAGGCCTGAGTCAGCCTCCACGTCTGCAGGAGGGACCAGCAGGCAGGGGGTAGGCGAGGCGGCAAGTAAACATCGCCTTCCCGGGGCCCCTGCCGCCTGCAGGAGCTCAGTGATCAGAGGAGGAAATCGGAGATGAGAGAAGAGAGAGAGGACAGGAAACCCCGCCATTCCCGTGGTCCACGGCAAACTCACTGATCTCTATAGACTTTATTCTTCACTCAAGCCAGTTTGAGTTAGAATTCTGTCACTTGCTACTGAAATGGGCCTGAACTAGTAGACTTATCGAAAAAAGGAAAGAATTAGCTAAAAGATAGTGAAGAGCAAGATAGACTATTCCCTCTTTTAAACTGACAGATTCAATGTGGTTGATGGAAAGTGAAATGGCTTCTAATCTAAAATGAGTCATTGCTGCCACTGCCAACCGAGAACCTGGCACGGTGCCCCCCGGGCCACATTCGGGCATCCTGTGGGACAGAAGCTCAGCCACGTTCCAGGGAATTTAGCCAGGGAGGCGAAGCTGATCTTATTTTCTTCTCTTCATCTCCCCTCTAACGATCTTTTTCAAATCTGCCATTACTTTGCATTTCTATTTTCTGCCAAGATAAACTAATTCACAGGCTCATTAACCCCTCTTGCTATTCTGGGCTTATTTGATGGGATGTCCTGGAGTTTAGGATCCTTCACAGGATAGAGGGTGCTGAATCAGGACTCAGTGGTGACAGTAAAGTCTGTTCTCAGTGAGGCTGAACTATGCCCATCATCGTCACCCAGCGCTCTGGGCTGGGGTGGAGCACAGAATCCCGTCCCCAGGGCCAGCGCCTCCTCAGGGTGGATCTGTCATCTCCCGGCCTGTCTTGTGGAAGTGGGACCACATTTCCTCCCCCCAACACACACACACACACACGAGCAGGGGGCAGAGGGCAATGCGTGGACTGCCACCCCTGCCCTGTCCAGGTCAATGGCGGAGTTACTGCTCCCCAGGGAAGGGGCCTACGAGGGGTCCAAGCTTAGGCAGGGTGACCGGACTCTAATAGGAGTCTTTGGGTCAATGGAGAGGGAATTAATGATCCTCAGGATGTGATTCTGATAAGACTGGAGGGGCTGGATCCCCTTCTCTCTGTACCTTCCTTTTCCACCTAGAGAAAAAAGGTGTAGGAACAAAGTCATTCAAACATCCAGCAAATGTCCAGTGGGAGCATTGTGCCAGACACAAGGGTAAACACGGCCATTTGTTCTCTGCCTGCATGCAGCTTACAGTCTAGACAAGAAGTCCTACGTTTAACAAATAACCACTGAAACAAATATGAGCATAATTAAAAAGTATGATATGTGCTAGAAAGAAAATAAGACAGGTCCCTCAAGATAGTATAAAATGAGGGATGGAGACAGAGGGGGCATTGAATGCATTTCCCAGGCAGTGACATGTATGCTGAGACCTAAACGGTGAGTAGGAATGAGCCAGGAGAAGAGAGGGTGTCTCAGTCACAGGAAGAGTATGTGCAAAGGCCCTGAGGTGGGAGAAGACCAGTGTGGCTGGAACACAGAGGGAGAGGAGAGAGGTGAAAAGATGTTTTGAGAAAAAGGCAGGAAGTAGACCGTGAAGGACTCTCTTGGTGGAAAAACATACGTGCAGGTGGGCCCAGGGCAGTCCTGGTGGGCATCTGTGGACATGATGTAAACAGAAAGAGTGGCCCCTTCCGGTCTCTAAATTGTCACAGTTTGGATGCTAAATTATATTGGAGAGAACTAAGTGAGCACGCGTGTGCGCGTCCACGTGTGTAGGGTGCGTGTGTTGTGCGTGAGTGCAGGGTGTGTGGCCACATGCGCATTTTCAGAATGCCAGAGAAGGGTGTGGGACGTGGGCCAGGAAGGGGGTTGCATGGTTTCAGCTCCTTAACAAATGCACTTGCGCCTGGTGGCTGCACGCCCCTCCGCTGGTTGAAGCCTGCAGAGCTCAGATGGAGAGCAGACCGAGGACAGCGCGTTGAGATCCATCCACATTCAGGGGAGACACGAGAATGTAATCAGCCTTGAGAACCACATTTTGAGAGGACTGGTGGGCCTGGCTGCTCCCATGAGCACCACGATGACCCTAGGTGTCCCAGGTCTCGGGGCAGCCTGAGTCGGTAGGACCCTCACAGGGTCTGGTGAGGGGAAGGAACTGCTATCCGTCCTGGAGCCTACACCAGCTGAGGCCCCGTGTCCATGAGGACTGCAGCAGCCTGAACAGCCCCACCCTCCGCCAGCAGGGCCGTCCTGGTCAGGATCTGGGGGCTGGGACCCTCACCAGGGCTTTGTGTGGGGACCCCCTTCTCCCTTGAGGGGTCTCAAGGGGACAGAAGCAACATCACAGCTCGATTTTTCTTTAAAGGACAGGGGAGGACACATTGGCAGCAGAATATTAGCCTTTTCTTGAACACAGGGGCTGGGACGGGGGAAAGCTGGGATTCTGAGAGGTCCCGTGGCCCCTCACCGCCCCCTAGCTCTGTCTTCCTTCGTTCCCAGGGGCTGCCAGCGCCGGCTTTCAGGGAATGCCTGAGTTTGTGGCACTCGAGGCCACCATAGAATCTTCACACTCATCTCGCTTTCCTCGTCCGTCCACCTGCTTATTTAGAAAGAGAGCTTTCAGCCGTCGCCCGAGATGACCAGTGCAACCTTCACAAACATCTAAACACGACACTTTTAAACAAACACGTTTGTCAACATTTATTGCCAACAAACGTTGCCAACATTTTGTTTCCTTATTATAGCCATGCATCAATTAACAACAGGAACACGTTCTGAGAAATGCGTCACTAGGCAATTTCATCGTTGTGCGAACATCGCAGAGTGTATTTACACAAACCTCGATGGTACAGCCTGCTGCACGCCTAGGCTCTGTGGTGCTAACCTTATGGGACCACAGCTATACATGCGGTCTGTCGTTGACCAAAACGTTGTTATGTGGCACCTGACTGTGCAATGATTTATTGAAGAATGTTTGAAAAATAAATAAAATTACAGAAGAAATAAAATTAAAAGGCTTGTACACACTTATACATATAAGACAAGGAGATATTACCATGGACATAATAACACTGATTTTTATTTTCTTTTTAAAATTATTTTTAATTGTGGTAAGATACACGTAACATAAAATTACCATCTTAACCGTTTCTAAGTGCATGGTCCAGTGGTGTCAAGTGCATTCACATTGTTGTGCAACCATCCCCACCATCGACCTCCATCCAGCGGGACGGTGCCCACCCTCCTACTTTCTGCCTCCGTGAGATTGACTCCCCTAGGGACCTCATATGAGTGGAATCACAGAGAATGTGTCCTTTTGGGAGTGGCTTATTTCATTTATCATAATGTACTCAAACTTCATTCATGTAGCATGTGTCAGAATTTCCTTCCTTGTTAAGGCTGAATGATATTCCACCGTATGGATGGACCACGCTTTGCTTACCCACGCATCCATCCATGGGCACTCGGGGAGCTTTCACTTTTGGCTCTTATGAATAATGTAGCTATGAACATGCATATGCAAATATCCACTGGGGACCCTTGCACTGGACAAGCCCATGCCAGATACTTCATCAACGTGTGGAACAAACGAAGGAGCTGTGTGACCTGGCTAAGTTCCTCCAGCTCCACTCATCCCCACTCAGCTGGGCCCCCAGTGAACAACCCTCAGCTTTGGAGTTTCAAAGTCAACTGCTGAAACCCATGACAGAGGCAGCAACTTTGAGTAAAAAGGTCCAAAGGGGCGTCAAGGGGCAAGACCTTGACAATGGACACGAGAAACTGGCCAGGTCCACCTTCTGGCCCTTCTAGCAGGTTTGGCTAAGTCCCAGGATCCTGACCCGCGCTGCCCTGGCAGTGAAACTTCTCCACCAACACTCACTTGCCTTGCCTTGTCTCAGCTCTCCATGGAGCTTGTTCCCCGTTCCTGACATGTCATCCGGCTCAGAGCTCCTCCCCTGCTGGGTTCCCGAGCAAGCTAAAGGGTTGCGGGCCGGGCTGTCCTCCTGAAGACCTACGGTATCACAGGAGCAGGATGTCAACACACGGGTTGGCCACCCTCTGTGACCTCCACAACTCACCACTTCTCTCAAAGTGACCTGCTCACCCCAGGCCCCCCTGCTGCTCAGCTCCTGGGAGAGGCGCCCCCACGCATACCCACCATCCAGGCGTGCAGAGATGAGCCAGACGCGTTGCTGAGCTCAAGGCGAATCCAGTCCCTCAGAGGTGTGGGCGGGATCACAGGCGGGCCCATCAAAGGGGCCCCACGGAGCCTCGAGTCAGGGAGACACTCCTTCTGACAGATCAACCAGCCTCACTACCTCCGCCCTTCCCGCCCGCTCGCTCCTCCATAGGAGCAGGCCGGCAGTGCAGGCTCGCTGTGTTAGCGAAGGGGTGGCAGGGATTGTCCTGGCTGTGATTTCCAAAGTCAGGGGGCTGGAGATGACTCCGCAAAGGCCAAAAGGGCCGGGAGAAACATCATGAGAGAGGGCAAGGTTGCCCAATTTAGCAAATAAAAATAGAGATGTACAGTTAAGTTTGCATTTTAGGGAAATGATAGATGTATTTTTCAGTATCAGAACGTCCCGTGAAATTTTTAGGGCATATTTGTAATAAAAAAATTGTTGTCTGTCTGGAATTCAAACTTAGACGGACGTCCTGTGCTTTATCCGGCAGCCCCCACAGCCCGCTCTCCCAGCTCCCTCAGCGGCTTTTACGCAAAGAGAAGCAGAGGAGAGAACAGCCCTGAGGCAGAACCGCCTGACCTGGAGTTGGCGCTTGAACCTCAGTCCTGATGGGACATTTACACCAAAATGACTGTTAAAACGGAAGTGACTGGGTTACCTTGGAGAAAACTGATAAAGGTAAAAGTCATGATGATCGAATTAAGGGGGGAAAACGGGACTTTTAGAAGCTAGTGCAGTTCAGTTAGAGAGAGAGGGAGGTAAGCAACGTTCGCACATCTGAGGGGGACTGCGCGTTTCAAACACGACTGTTATGGAGCATAAAACGCCTCCAGGCCTGCAGAGCTCTGGGGTCCGGGTCAGAGACAGGCGCTCTGTCTGCGGCTCCAAACACCTGTCAGGGCCAGCTCTGAGGCCATCTCCAGCCACCGAGGAGGCCCAGAGGAGGTGATATTTTGTGTAAATCATCATAGCATCCTGCAGGGATTGGTACCCACTGGCCAGCAAGCCCAGTGACTCCAGCCTGAATCTCCAAGCCCTGAGGGAGAGGAACAAAGGGACCTGTTGTCCTCCCAGAATACAGACAAGGAGGGAGGCGCTCGGGAGCCCCACTCTGGGGCCACCTGGAGGAGGAGAAAGGGTGGAACATTCGCCTGACCATTGGGCACACAGGGGGCCTTTGGGGCCTGTCATTTACATCACTGACATTACTTCCAGATGAGGATTTATATTTAATGACACATACACAAAGAACTTGAGACTCGGCTTTTGTGATCCAAGATGGCGCCGTGAGTAGTCCTCTTTGTCTCTCGCCCTTCGAGTCTACAATTATTTGGACACTTATCGCTTGACAAAGGATATCCAGACAGCATCTCAGGACGTCTGAGACACCCACGCGACTATACATCGGAAGGCGGACGGACTTTCCTCCGGGAGGATGTGGAAATAGGTGAAAACTCTCCGACCCCGACGGGCAGCCTAGTACCCGCAAGCGGCTTTCTTCCAACGGATGCCCCCAGAGGATCCACACACATCTAGGGCAGGAGCGAGAACACAACAGAGGAGCGACGGTGGAAACAGGTGACCAGAACCCTACCTAAACCCCCCGCAATTACTCCTAAACGCAGAGGGAAACTTTGGAGTTGCACACCTGAGCCCGCGGGGAGAGTCTCTCCCCGCCATTGGCGGGGAGACCCAGCCTGGTGCTCGGGGTGCCCGGAGGGTCCCAGAGAGAGTCACGGAGGGCACGGAGGTCTCCCAGCTGCCGTTGCCCGCCCCGTGGGACTAGGGATTGCCGGAGATCTCGGAGAGGACCGGGGCTGGGGGAACTTTCAAAGGCCGGTTCTGCGACCCGGAGGGGAAGCGCCAGAGTTCCGCCAGGCAGCAGACAAAACTCTCTGTCTGCCATTAGCAGAGGGGCCACGCCCAGCATTCAGGGCTCCCGGGAGAGGCCCGGAGAGAAGCCCAGAGGGCGGGGCGACCCCCAGCTGCCGTTGCCCGCCCCGTGAGACTAGGGATTGCCGGAGATCTTGGAGAGGACTGGGGCTGGAGAGAGTTCCAGAGACCCAGCTTAGTAGCCTAGGGGGAAACCCTACAGGCTCACAGCAGCCTTAGGGAAAGCCTCTGCACAGCACCAGTAGAAGGCACCCAGCCGCCAGCCACAAGGCTGGAAGACCCCAGGGCAAAAGCAGCATAGCTAGGTGTACTAACCACAGACTGTAGAAGATGCCAATAGCTCTCCTGCGACCCATAGAGGACAAGTGATATTTGGTGGGTGCCGACAGCAACGGAGCGACAAATATAAGTGATCCCACCCCTGGCCGCTGGAAAAGCCCATAACACCGTTGCAGACCCCAAGGAGAGAGCACATCTAGGTGGGCTGCAACAGTAGGCACCTGCAACCTGAAGCCCCCCTGTGACGGCCCCCACGGCAGAGGAGGGAATCCAAAGGGCCACTGTGGCTACGAAGAGGGGCCCAGGCCCAGTTAGCAACTACGGACAGGGTTCCTGGTTGGTGAAGTATAAACAGCTGTTCCCCCCACCGCAGCAGCTGAAACAAGTGAAAGGAGCAACTAAACTCTATCTCCATGCGGAGGCACAAATCAACAACATCAAGCAATATGAAAAAATACATTAAATCTCCAGAACAGAAAGAAAGTAACAAATACACAGAAAACAATCCCAAAGAAAATGAGATATATAACCTAAATGATGATGACTTCAAAACAGCCATCATTAAGATTCTCAATGAGTTAAGAGAGAATTCTGACCGACAACTCAACGAGTTCAGGAGCTATGTCACAAAAGAGTTTGATACGATAAAGAAGAACCAAACAGAAATATTGGAAATGAAGAACACAATAGAGGAGATTAAGAAAAATCTAGATGCTCTGAACAGTAGGGCCGATAATATGGAGGAAAGAATTAGCAATTTGGAAGATGGCAATATAGAATTGTTGCAGGCAGAGGAGGAGAGAGAAGCGAGACTTAAAAGAAATGAAGAAACTCTCCGAGAATTATCAGACACAATTAGGAGATGCAACGTAAGGATTATAGGTATACCAGAGGGAGAAGAGAAGGAGAAAGGGGCAGAAAAACCTATTCAAAGAAATAATGGCTGAGAACTTCCCAAATCTGGTGAGGGAGATGGATCTTCAGGTGACAGAAGCCAATAGATCTCCAAACTTTATCAATGCAAGAAGACCAACTCCACGGCATATAGTAGTGAAGCTAGCAAAAGTCAACAACAAGGAGAAAATATTAAGGACAGCCAGGCAAAAGAAACTAACCTACAAAGGAACCCCCATCAGGCTATCAGCAGATTTCTCAGCAGAAACTTTACAGGCTAGAAGAGAGTGGAATGATATATTCAAAAATCTGAAGGACAAAAATCTACAGCCGAGAATTCTCTACCCAGCGAAAATATCCTTCAAATACGATGGAGAAATAAAAACTTTCCCAGATAAACAAAAATTAAGGAAGTTCATTGCCACAAAACCTCCTCTTCAGGAAATCCTCAGGAAAACCCTCATTCCTGAAAAATCCAAAAAAGGAAAGGGGCTACAAAACCAAGAGCAGAGGAGATAAGTAGAAGGACAACAACAGAGAGTAGCAGCTCTACATCAGAACAGATTAAACCATGGGACGAGAAACAAAGGAAACTGAAGAAAACTGGAAAACAAGACACAAAATGGTGGTGGTAGGCCCCCACGTCTCAATAATCACTCTAAATGTAAATGGATTGAACTCCCCAATCAAAAGACACAGAGTGGCAGGATGGATCAAAGAACAAGGTCCAACAATATGCTGCCTCCAGGAAACACACCTCAGCCCCAAAGACAAACACAGACTCAGAGTGAAGGGATGGAGAACAATACTCCAAGCTAATAATGAACAAAAGAAAGCAGGTGTCGCTATACTAATATCAGACAAGGTAGATTTCAAAGCAAAACAGATAAAGAAAGATAAAGAGGGACAGTATATAATGATAAAAGGGACTCTCCACCAAGAAGACATAACACTTATAAATATATACGCACCCAACACAGGAGCACCAAAATTTGTAAAGCAACTCTTAATAGAACTAAAAGAAGACATCAACAACAATACAATAATAGTAGGGGACCTCAACACACCATTAACACCAATGGACAGAACATCCAGACAGAAAATCAACAAGGAAATAATAGAATTAAATGAAAAAATTAGACCAGATGGACTTAATAGATATATATAGAACACTTCATCCAAAAACAGCAGGTTACACATTCTTCTCAAGTGCACATGGAACATTCTCAAGGATTGACCATATTTTGGGAACCAAAGCAAACATCAATAAATACAAGAGAGTTGAAATAATATCAAGCATCTTTTCTGATCATAACGCTATTAAACTAGAAATCAACTACAAGAAAAAAGCAGAGAAAGGTGCAAAAATGTGGAGACTAAACAACACGCTTCTCAACAAACAATGGATCATTGAAGAAATCAAAGAAGAAATCAAATATTATCTGGAGACAAATGAAAATGAGAACACGACATACCAAATCATTTGGGATGCAGCAAAAGCAGTCCTAAGAGGGAAATTCATCGCAATACAGGCTCACCTCACTAAACAAGAAAAAGCTCACGTAAGCAACCTCAAACAACACCTAACAGAACTAGAAAAAGAAGAACAAACAAAGCCCAGAGTCAGTAGAAGGAGGGAAATAATAAAAATAAGAGCAGAAATAAACGATATTGAAACAAAAAAGACAATAGAAAGGATCAATGAAACAAAGAGTTGGTTCTTCGAAAGAATTAACAAAATTGACAAACCCCTAGCCAGACTCACCAAGAAAAGAAGAGAGAAATCGCAAATTAATAAAATCAGGAATGACAGAGGAGAAATCACAACAGATACCAATGAAATACAAGAGATCATAAGAGAATACTATGAAAAACTATATGCCAACAAATTGAACAACCTGGAAGAAATGGACAAATTCCTAGCCTCCTACAATCTCCCCAAACTGAATCAGGGAGAAATGGAGAATCTGAATAGACCAATCACAAGTAAGGAAATAGAAACAGTAATCAAAAACCTCCCCAAAAACAAGAGTCCAGGACCAGACGGCTTCTCTGGAGAATTCTACCAAACATTCAAAGATTTAATACCTATTCTCCTCAAACTGTTCCAGAAAATTGAGAAAGATGGAGAACTCCCTAACACATTCTATGAAGCCAACATCACTCTGATCCCCAAACCTGACAAGGACAACACAAAGAAGGAGAACTACAGGCCGATATCACTGATGAACATAGATGCAAAAATCCTCAACAAAATTTTGGCAAACCGATTACAGCAATACATCAAAAAGATTATACACCATGATCAAGTGGGATTTATACCAGGGACACAGGGATGGTTCAACATCCGCAAGTCAATCAACGTGATACACTACATCAACAAAATGAAAAACAAAAACCACATGATCATCTCAATAGATGCAGAGAAAGCATTCGACAAGATCCAACACCCATTTATGATAAAAACCCTCAGTAAAATGGGTATAGAAGGAAAGTACCTCAACATAATAAAGGCCATATATGATAGACGCACAGCCAACATCATACTCAATGGACAAAAGCTGAAAGCCATCCCTCTGAGGACAGGAACAAGACAAGGGTGCCCACTTTCACCACTCCTATTCAACATAGTACTGGAGGTGCTGGCCAGAGCAATTCGGCAGGAAAAAGAAATAAAAGGAATCCAAATAGGTAACAAAGAAGTAAAACTCTCATTGTTTGCAGACGACATGATCTTATACATAGAAAACCCCAAAGAATCCACAGAAAAACTATTAGAAATAATCAACAACTACAGCAAAGTAGCAGGGTATAAAATTAACGTGCATAAATCAGTAGCATTTCTATACACTAACAATAAACTAACAGAAAAAGAACTCAAGAACTCTATCCCATTCACAATCGCAACGAAAAGAATAAAATACCTTGGGATAAACTTAACCAAGGAAGTGAAGGATCTATACAATGAAAACTACAAGACTTTCTTGAAAGAAATAGGCGATGACATAAAGAGATGGAAAAACATTCCTTGCACATGGATTGGAAGAATAAACATAGTTAAAATGTCCATACTACCTAAAGCAATATACAGATTCAATGCTATCCCAATCAGAATCCCAAGAACATTCTTCACAGAAATTGAACAAACAATCCTAAAATTCATATGGGGGAACAAAAGACCGCGAATTGCTAAAGCAATCCTGAGCAAGAAAAACAAAGCCGGCGGAATCACAATCCCCGATTTCAAAACATACTACAAAGCTACAGTGATCAAAACAGCATGGTACTGGTACAAAAACAGGTCCACAGATCAATGGAACAGAATTGAAAGCCCAGAGATAAAACCACACATCTATGGACAGCTAATCTTCGACAAAGGAGCAGAGGGCCTACAATGGAGAAAAGAAAGTCTCTTCAACAAATGGTGCTGGGAAAACTGGACAGCCACATGCAAAAGATTGAAAATTGACCATTCTTTTTCACCACACACCAAAATAAACTCAAAATGGATCAAAGACCTAAAGATTAGGCCTGAGACAATAAGTCTTTTGGAAGAGAATATAGGCAGTACACTCTTTGACATCAGTTTCAAAAGAATCTTTTCGGACACTGTAACTCCTCAGTTGAGGGAAACAATAGAAAGAATAAACAAATGGGACTTCATCAGACTAAAGAGCTTCTTCAAGGCAAGGGAAAACAGGATTGAAACAAAAAAACAGCTCACTACTTGGGAAAAAATATTTACAAGCCACTTATCCGACAAAGGGTTAATCTCCATAATATACAAAGAACTCACACTGCTTAACAACAAAAAAACAAACAACCCGATCAAAAAATGGGCAGAGGACATGAACAGACATTTCTCAAAAGAAGATATGAATATGGCCAATAGACACATGAAAAGATGTTCATCATCGCTAATCATCAGGGAAATGCAAATCAAAACTACACTAAGATATCACCTTACCCCCGTTAGATTGGCAAAAACATCCAAAACCAAGAACGACAAATGTTGGAGAGGTTGTGGAGAAAGAGGAACCCTCATACACTGTTGGTGGGAATGCAAACTGGTACAGCCACTATGGAAAACAGTATGGAGATTTCTCAAAAAGTTAAAAATAGAAATACCCTATGACCCAGCCATCCCATTACTGGGTATCTATCCTAAGAACCTGATATCAGATATCTCAAGAGTCCGTTGCACCCCTATGTTCATCGCAGCATTATTTACAATAGCCAAGACATGGAACCAGCCTACATGCCCAGAAACTGATGATTGGATAAAGAAGATGTGGTATATATACACAATGGAATACTACTCAGCCATAAAAAAAGACGAAATTGGCCCATTCACAACAACGTGGATGGACCTCGAGGGCATTATGTTAAGCGAAATAAGTCAGTCAGAGAAAGACGAACTCTATATGACTCCACTCATAGGTGGAAATTAGTATATTGAGAAGGAGATCTGATCGGTGGTTACCAGGGAAAAGGGGGGGGTGGGGGGAGGGTACGGAGGGGGAAGTGGTGTACCCACAACATGACTAACAAAAATGTACAACTGAAATCTCACAAGGTTGTAATCTATCATAACATTAATAAAAAAAAAAAAAAAGAACTTGAGACTCAAAGAGAATGACCTTAAACCTGTACCCCATGACTGGATGAACTCCCTGGCCAGGTTATAAATTGATTCATTAAATAAATTCTCTAATAACCCTGCAAATAGAACAATTAGAGACCACCAGAAATTTTGGAATTAAAGTTATTCAATTTTAAATGCAAGCCCCTGTTGATACTATTAATGGAAAACTGATTAAAGCCTTAATTATAAGAAACGAAACAATGAATATTTAGAAAGAAAATTCAGGAGATCCCACAGCTATATATCTGTGTGTGGGGTATGTGTACAAAAAAGTTAAAAACAGAGATTAAGAGAAAAAAGGAACAACTGTAACAATTTGCACCATAATTTGTGTAACTTTGTCTTGGTGTTCCTTCACTTTTTGTTGTTTATATTTTTAATTCTGTATTGAATCATAACAAATATAGAGGAAAGTGCACAAATCATAAGTTAACAGCTTGACGACTTTTCACAAAGTGAAAACACCTGTGCAAGCAGCACTGGGTCAAGACACAGACATCACCAGCCCCCAGAGGCCTCCCCATGTCCCCTCCCAGTCACTGTCCTTCCTTCCTTCCCCAAATAACGACTATCCAGACATCTAACACCGCACATGGGTTTCATCTCTTTTGAATATTACAAGTGAAACACGAGGGTCCTTCCCATTTCTTGGTCTTCATTCCTTGACATCATCCCCTCCAGAGACCTCTACCTCCACCCCAGCCTCTGTGATCCTACATCTTGAATAACCGCTCCACCTCTGACATCTTGTTTGCAATTATGCTACTTTCTGACCATTCGCTCCACATGATGTAGCACTCTCAGTCCAGAATTTCTTTGACTTTGTTGTCCCTGTGAAAACATCAGGTCTACCGTGTTCTCACTGACCATCATCTCCTTTGTGCCCCCACGCTCACAGCTCATCTTAGATTCAGTGCTCATCAAACATCATTAACTCCTTTGCCTCCTTTCCCTCAACTGCACTCACTGGGCAAAACCACCTCAATTTAAGCCCGACTCTCCACATGCCCTGCACCTGCCCCAGGAGCTGAGTGGGGCTGCAGAAAAAGCACACGCTGTGCTGACTGGTCTCGTAAATTCGAGTCTTCAGATCTCAAATTGCACGAACAATTTCCCTGGTAAACTTCATTTCCACTCTCTGAAATAACGTTTGCATACATTCCCTTCTCTCGTCAAGCCCCTCATGTGCCTTCTCTTCTCCCTTTCTCAGCTCATGACCTAGCCTCGTATTTCATGGAGAAAACAGAAACAATTAGGCAATAGTTCCTTCACCTTCTCACCACCAAATCTTCAGCCCACCCACAGCCTCTGCCTTCTCTCTTGGTGCAATATTCGAAGTGTCCCTTCCCCTGCAGACTCTAACCCCTCCCTGTGCCCTGGCTCTCCCCCTCCTGACTACTCAAAGCCCTTCTCAGGTAACTCCTCCACCTGTTGCACCATCAGCTTCTCCCTCCACACTGGATCTGTCCTACCAGTGTACAAATTGCCTCAATATCTGCCATCTTAAAACACTATAACACTCTCTTTGATCCCTCACCTCTCCAGCTACTGTCCCACTTCTTATCACTTCTTGATCAAACTGTCTGTGGTGACTGCCCCACATCCTTATGTCTTGTATCCCCTTTACCTTCTTAAGCCAAGTGCCTAAACCCCACCCCACTAAAAGTACTCTTGTCAAAGTCCCCAGGCATCTCCATGTTGTCAAACCAGTGACTTCCTTCTGTCTTCATCCTACTGCTCTTAAGAGAGTCCAACTCAGCTGACCACCCCCTCCTTTTTTGAACACTGCATTTACCTAGCTCTCATGACAACTTGCAGTTAATCTCCTTGCGCCTCAGGCTCAGTCTTCTTTGCTCATTCCTATTCCTCTCTGTTTCTCAATGTTAATGTGCCTCCTAGTGTTACCAATTTTGTTTCCCTCGCGTGGGACTTGAACCCACAATCAGAGGGGACCCAAGGAAGAGCCCAGGGAAGGTGGGCTTCCAACTCACAATCAGCCCTTTTCTTCCTCGGAGGATTCTTTTCTGTTCAGTGTTACAGATTTGAAATGAAACCGAAGCTGAGCATTCAACAGCACAAGCTTTATTCAACGGCCAAAGAACGGAGAAGTGGGAACTATGTTCACAAGTCAACTTCTCAGCTCCTGGGGTGATAAACTGCTATTGTAAGGGGTCTAGGTAATGAAGGGGAGGAATATCCATAGTTATTAAGGGAGATGGGCAGGCTGTTCTGCGGAGCATGGGTACTACCTCTTTTCTTTCCTTATTTGGTTATATGCTGCTGTTGCCATGGCAGTTGTAAACTGTCATGGTGCCAGTGGGTGCGTTCTGTAATATGGCAATATATTACAACGAGCATGTAATGAGCTGCAGGGTCTATGTCAGGTCAGGTCAGACTGCCATGTTGCCTTCAACCAGTTTTAAGTGGTTTCAATCATATGTCTCAGCCAGCTCCTCCATCCTCTCTTTGTGGTTTCCTGCAAGCTAAAGATAATGTCTTAGGCTTGTTCTGAGCAGGGTTGTGGTTAACGTCTTATGGGGCCAGTGGGCCGGGTCACACTAGGATCTCTTGACTTTCCTCTCTGCATCTCTATAAGTATCATCCTGTTTCAGGCAGTGAATATCTCCTATATCCCAATGACTGCTGCATTTGTTCTGTTTCAGCCCTGATCTCTTGCTTGAGTTTCCCACTCACACAACACAGTGTCTACTCAAAATGACACCACGATTTCCAGTAGGAAACTCCAGCACTGGTACACATCAATTGTGTATACTGAATCATATCTGCCCTAACTGGAAAAGTACCCCTTCTTATAAGCAGGTTCCTATGAGAACATCAGCTATTAATTATTTTAATATCACTCCTGACAACTGAAATTTAACATGTCTAAAACCAAACTCTTCACCCTCAAGACTGCTCATCCTCCAGTCTCTGCACCTCAGTGAAACGGCACCACTACAACCCAGTTGCTCAATCCAAAAACGTGCTCACTCCCACGCTTTCTCTTGCCCTGCTCTTCCTCCTGCCACCCACACACAGGATGTCACCAAGTCCTGTTGACTCTGCTTCTAAAACATGTGCTGAATCCATCCATTTCTTCCCATCTCCCTTGCTATCACCCCAGTCCCCATCATTGCCATCTCTCACCTGGACAACTACAACAGCATTTCCCAAACCCTTCTCATTGCACTCACAATTAAAATCTAAATCTCTTATTGCAACTTAAAATCTTGACATGATTTGGGCCTTGCCCTCCTTTGAATTCATTCTACGTCTCTCTCCTCTTTCTCTCCTTCACTCACTTCCCTCCAGACACAATGGCTGCATTGTAAATGTTTCATCTCACTTGGACAAGCATGAGCAAGTCTGAGTTATCCCCTATGGCTTGATATTTGTTGTTATTTTTGCTGTTGTTGTTGCCTGAAACTTAGAGGACCATTTCTTTCTCTTTGAAGTCTCATAAATTAGGACACATGCTGGGGTTGATAAATCCATGTTGGTTTCATCTGGAATATACTACTCCCTTTCAATCTATGGATTCAGCCCTCCCTTGATTTCAGGAGAGCTCTCTTAACCTATATCTCTGGATATTTCACTTCTCTGTTTCTTTTTCCTCTTCATAAGCGACACAAGCCGTGGATACCATGTACTTCCTTTTGCTTCCATATCAATTATCTTATCTTTAATTCTTCTTAAAGTCATTTTTGTTCAGCCTGTTTTTCAAATATATCCCCCTGTTGCTGCACTGTTTTCATCCGTATCCTTTCTCCTCCCCCCCACAGTTAATGTGACCTCACTGTGATGTTTTGACTTTTTTTCTCCCTCCTCTTTCTTGAGCATCACCGATTCATTTTTTCATCATCTTTTGTTGTTTTCTTATTCCATCCCTGGGCCTTCTGTCTCTGCCATAAGTTCCTGATTCACGGAGGCTGTGAGTATCCTCCAGTTCTTTGAGCCCACAGACGAGTGTGCGGCATGATGTTCCTCTGACCCACAGCGAGATTACTCTGCTGTGGCTGCCTCAGCTTCCTCTCGTTTATCGTATGTCTTCCTCCCCGCCTCCTTCCTTCCCTCTCTGTGTGTGGCTTGTACTTAGCCCCCTTCAGCTCTAAAGACCAGTAGCTTCCACAGTGACCCCTGTCCTGAGCCCACTCATGGTCAGCTGGTTGCACAGAGGGCAGCTCTCCACTCTTCCTTTCACAGCCCTTCCCTGCCCTCCTGTGGCTCAGACAACCTTCAGTGGCTCCTGGCCGGTGCACGTGTCCTCCTATTCCAGACAGGGGACCATGGTGTGGGCTCATGAGATCAGGACGTTCACTCGGTACTGCAAGGGACATGCCTCATCTCAGACCCACCCACCCCAAGTCACCTCCTGGAGGCGCATCCCAAAACATCTGCCTAATAAACATCTTTTAATTGGGAGCATTTTTGCTGGATTCTTTATTTCTGATAATATCTCTCCAACAACATTCTCCCATCTGATGTTGTATCCTGGATCTGCACATCCGACATCATCTCCTGGATCCACACACGTCTCACATCTCCTGGATCCGCACGTGTCATGTCACCCCCTGGATCCGCACGTGTCATGTCACCCCCTGGACCCACACGTGTCATGTCACCCCCTGGATCCGCACGTGTCATGTCACCCCCTGGATCCGCACGTGTCATGTCACCCCCTGGATCCGCACGTGTCATGTCACCTCCTGGATCCGCACGTGTCATGTCACCTCCTGGATCCGCACATCCCAGGTCCTCCTGCAGTGGGTGGTCTTCGTCTACAGCCCACAGGTGGCACCTCGTCCTGTGATCCAGCAGGTGCTGTGTCTCCATCAGAGAACAGCAGGCAGGGACTGGGAAGACAGGAGCCCACACTCAGAACCTGGTTGGACCACCCATGCTCGGAGAGGTGGAGTCCAGACATTTTAAGACCCTTGGGGCTGCTGACAAACCCATTTTTTCAGAGAAAGCCTTTTCCCTGTAAAATTTAAGCTCCATGTGACCTCCTGCTCAGATCTGCTTGACACCCTGCTGTGACTCGATGTCAGACACTCACTCCCTTATGGGACATGACTCAGGCCAGGTCCCTGGCCCCGGGTCTCACCTGGAGTGGACATGGTAATGCCGTGACCCCCACAAAGCCATCTTGCTCTGTGGATGGGGGGGAGGTGATGAATGAGCCGAGGCACTGCAAGCTGTAAACAACTGCACATGTATAACGGTCAACAGGAAACCAGTTATGAATCACTCACACAAAGTCCAAAATGGGAGCCTCTGCCTGAAGGTGGGTCCCCTCCAAGGGAATTCTCAGGACCTGGGGACCAGGGCTGTTCCAGACCCCCGTGCCCCACTGGGGCTGAGCCCTGATCCCCACTCAGTCTCTTTGGTCCAGGCTTCTCCCGGGGTGGGTCTCAGTTGGGGGTCCAGGGCCCGGCCGTCAGGTTCCCATGGTGGCCACACTGGGTCAAAGAAGTCTAGGGAACAAGAAGCTACAGTTTCCTTATGAGGGTATCAGCATGGGGCCTCAGCTTCTCTGTGACCTCCCAGTTTCCCAGGGGCTCAGCCAGCCAAGAAAGCAGGTGAGAAGACCTAGCACCAGGGGACCAGCACTGTGACCGCCCAGCCTTCTCCATGAAAAGTCCCTGATTGGATCCCCCCAACTCACAGCATGCTGACAGGCCTGGCCAATCAGCACCCTGAGCCCCTGGGCTCGTGTGATTGTTTCAAAGTGTGCACGTGACTCAGGTTGGTCCAATCAGAGTCCTCGGCACTGTATGGGAGGTCACAGAATGAGCCCATATTCTGCGGGATCTGAACCCAGGGGTGTGGCCTGGAGATGGGGCGGCCGTATGCAGGGGAAGCCCCCGTTATATAAAGTAATTCCGGGGGCTGTCGTTACACAAACTAATACGGGGGCTGCCTTTATCTACGTTAATACAGAGGCTGCCATTATGTAAACTATTGCAGGGGCTGTCATTACATAAAGCAACACAGCAGCCACCTTCACGGAGGAGCTGCCATTATGTAATCTAAGACAGAGGCCGCCATTACATAAACTGATACAGGAGCTGCCATTATATAAACTAACACAGGGCTGTTGTTACATAAACTAAGAGAGGAACTATTGTTAAATCAACTAATGCAGCAGCCACGGTCAGCGAGGGGCGGCCGTTATATAAACTAACACAGAAAATGAAGCCACGAAGATGGACCAAGAACACTGGACCTTGACATTATCATTCGAGGCCCTGGATGTAATTTTCCTGATTCTGTTCATTCTGCTCAGTTAGATGAATCAATAAATCTCCTATCTTCTCTAAGCTGGTTTGAACTGGGTTTTCTGTCTTTCACGCCTGGAGGGGCGTGAATGATACATTCCAAGGTCAGCCAGGCGGGGCTCTAAGTCTCCCTGTGTTTTACCCACCACCCCCTGCCTCGGCCAGCTCACAGTCTAGAGGAAAGCGTTGGGGGGAGCCGTCCCAGGATGTGGGGCTTTAGGAGCATTGCCAGGTTGACCACCTGTCCCCAAAGGGACACCCAGCGTTCAGCAGCTCGTGGAGTCAGTCCTGAGCTGAGCTCAGCTTTAGGTCCTGTGATGAGCTCAAACCATCTTGCCTAACGCACAAAAGGTGGAGCACCCCGCGCAGGTTCCCACTGAAATACGCTGGGACTGAATAAACCATGTTTCTTCCTCTGCAGGAGAAGCGACCTTCCTGACACAGAGCAGGGCTGGAGGGAACTGGGTCAGATGCATTGCTGACCCCGCTCAGGGGGTGTGACACTGTCCAGGCTTGGAGAATTTCCCACAGCAAATACAACCGCTCTGTTAGAGGAATGGTCTGGGAGGACCGGGCCAGGATCTGAGACTCAGTTTGAGAATGATCAATACTCCCTTTGTGACAGAGTTGTAAACTTCTCCTGAATCATGGCCCCCTGTTCATGACCTCTTGGCATGTCTCCCAGCTTTTACCCTGAAACTGGTTTCATTTGTCGCTCATTTTCCAGCCCCCAGCACCGCTTCTCCAGCAGACACAGGTGCCAAGCTCTGCAGCTTTAGGAGCAGCATGGCCAGGCTGGGCCTGTGTTCAAAGGGGTAGTGTAGGGGCACTAGCCTAACTAGCCTACATGCCCTATAACAATCATGTTCCCTTCTGGCCCCTTTCTGGACAAGACGCCAACAATCTGGGATTTATAATAATCCAGGGCCTGGCCAACCCGGATCTTAATTTATCTCACTCAAAGAACATCACATCTTAAAGGAACACAGAGCCCCTCCACATGAGCTACTGTTCCTGGGAACGTTGGCTGTACCAAGGACAGACAGTCCCTCTTCGTCCCCTGCCTATATAAGCAACCCCCTCTCTGCCTACGGTCTCCAGTGCACAACTCCGTCCAGCCAGCTGTTCCTGGATGCTCCCCGTAAGTAAGATCCAGTAAACCCTCATGTCTCGTACGCTGTCTCCAGGTCTTTTCTTTGGTCTCTCCGCAACTATCCTGCACTGCTTGCATAACTGGGGGTGCAGCCAGACAGGTAGGTTTGTCCACTATCCAAGTAGGTGGCCAAACTCCAGGGTCTGAGTTCGGCTCATGTCTAGAGATCGAGTCTGCTTAACGACGGGGCAATAAACTAGCTTGATGTCTGAACCACTAGCCCAGCTAGTTACTAGGAAATGATCCCAAGAAATGTTGGAAGGCTGAGGTTGGCTAATGTTTAGAGACTCAGTCTGGCTAGTTATAGGCGACCCAGTCTGGCAAATACCTGAAGACTAAGCCAACCTAACATATGGGGACACACTAGATGTCTTCTCTGAACAGCTAGACTAGTGTCTGCAGTCTTAGCCTGGATGATGACCAGGCACCCTGCCTGGCTAGTAACGGAGGATGAAACCTGCTTAACACCCGTTCACACAGCTTGGTTAACGTCTACAGACTTAACCTAGTGTGTCTGAAGGAAGGACAAGTAGGGCATTTGCTGTCATCCGCCCTTGAAAAGCAGACAGCTGACTGTGGAATGCCTGCTCCAAACGCCCCCGTAACCTGGGGAGAGTGGCTGTGGATAGGATCTGTGGCCTTAGAGAAATGCAGCCTCTGCCAGAGCCACAGTCCAGCAGGTCAGAAGCAGGAGCTATGCCCCAACTTCTCTCTCCTCCCACCCTCCAATCTCCTGCTAACTGCCCCCTGCTGGCTGAATCCAACCAGAAGGCGAGGAAATGCTTGAGGCAGAGTTGGGACCAGCCTCCTCCGACAAAGCAGGACACAGAAGAGTCCACAATCTCATAGAACGTGGAAAGGTGCATGACTGGAATCTCCTTAGGGACGAGGACCACACCACCGTCACCTTTGTATCCTCGGTGCCTGGCACAGGGAGCGCCCAGTAAATGTTTACTGAATGAATGAATGATGGAGAGAAGCACGTGGTGACAGAGAAAGGGCTTCTAACCCAGCTGGGCAGAGGTTTCACTGAGTAAGTGACGCCTGAATTGAAAGATGAGTAGGGGTTAGCCAGGCTGCCTAAGGGATTTGGTGAGGAAGGGGAGAGAAGAGAAGGAGTGTAGAGCCAGAGGAAAAAAGTTGTGCTGAAAAATGAAGGGATTTTGTGGCAAAGATAGAAAATAAAGCTCATGAGGACCTAGGAGCCATGTGTAAAACATGCTGATGAGCCATGACTTTCTCCTTTGAGGAGGGAAGACACTGGAGAAACACCATGGCCTCTGGCACTGCCAGGGTCTGGAGATGGTCCCCAGAGGGGAAAAGGAGCACTGGCCCTGTTTCCAAGAGAGTGAGGGGACTTGGGGACGATCCCCCAGACAAGGTCAGGGCCACATCCTCACTGTGCTGAGGCGAAGAGCAGGGATCCAGACCCTGCCTCCTTAGGCATCAGTCCAGGCTCTGACACCTCTTAGAATTAAGATCTTGGGCAAGTTACATAGCTCCCTGTGCCTCAGTTTCCTCCTCTACACAAAGGCAATAATAATAGCACCGGAATCAGGGAGTGGCTGTGAGGATCCCATGACTTAATGCATTTTGGGTGATTACAGAGATCCTGGCACAGAGCAAGTCTCCATGAGCGCTGTGTGATGGGGTCCCACGGATGCAACAGCCGAACGGATCTGCCCAGCGTGGCATCACTGATAAGCATGAGAATTGACAGCCCGGGGTGACAATAAAAACAGACCAGCTTTCAGTTGGTTGTATCACTGTCTTTACATGCCCCCTTACTGCCTGCACCTGGGATGGACTGCTCCCCACCTCTTGGTGCAATCTATGCCCCAGGCGGACTCGATGATTTGTCTGCTTGCTTGGGGAGAATGCGTGCTTATCCCTCACCTTACCAGCCTCCTGTAGTGCCAGTGACAATAATGATGGCATGGAGAAGCAGATGATGGCAATGGGCTGATGTGGTGCTGGGCGCCCCCCATTCCAGCTTCCCTGGTTCCACAGACAGGGCTTTGGGGTCAGCTGGCTGCTGCTTTTCTAGATCCCCCAGGACTTTCTGAAGGTGGCCCCCAGTCAAGATGGAGCATCTCCCTGGGAAGGGGAGGTTCCCAAGATGGGACACGGGTGCTCTTTGTCCTGGCCTGGACAGCGGGAGGGAGTGGACTCTGCAGCTCCCATGCCTGACTGACTGACCTGCAGGAGGCCACATGATGGAGACCTGGCTGTCCTTGCAGAGCCCCAGAGTTCTTTAAACAGGACATGGGCAACTGTGCCATGCTGGGCTGGAGCACCAGGGCACGCAGTCCAGGAGAGCAGCTGACCCCTGGAGAGCAGGTTCCTCACATGGCCATCAGCTGGGGAGTGACCCTTCCTGAATGTGCTCCTGCATTCCCTTCGTAAGGTCCGGGTCTGCAGGCATGCCCTCATGGAGATGGTACTGCAAGCTCTAGCATCCCCTATGGAGAGACAAAGGATTCCTCTGGTCACAGCATTCATGTCAACATTTGGTTGACAGTCTCTGCTTAGGAACCTTCACCTTGAAGGAGAGTCTGATGAGGAAGCATATAGAGATCACTGAGCACTCGTCAGGGTCCACGCGTCAGTTGGCTTGTCACCACTGCTTCTCTGATGTCCTCTCACCTTTCTGGAGAAAAGATCAGGTGTTGCTGACTCTCTCTCTGCAATTTATCTCCTCATTTCAAATCAAAGAGTGATGTACTAGGTGGGCAACATTCCAGAAATATCATTAGAAACTGACCTGGGCATTTACCTTCTGATCGTCACCCCAGATGTGGGCCCAGGGCTCTGTGTGTATCTGTGCCTCCTGGGGCCCTTTCAGGGGCTGCCTCTCCAGGAAAGACTTAGGTGTCTGGCTGCACAAATGCTGATCCTCTTTCAGAAAGAAGAAGCAGATGTCTGAGTGCTGGAAACACGTTACTGCATCCCCAGACTGTATCTTTGAGACAATTCTGTCTTTATCTGAGACTCAGTGAGCAATTGTTCCTAGAGGTGAAAGGCAAGTTTGAGGCTGTTGTGCAGAAAAATCGCTCATAAATAGAGAGAGAAAGCTTGGTCCTCCCACAGTAGTCAGCACTGACTTCTGTGTGTGCAGACATGGCGAAGGCTCATTTTTAAATGTCTCAGCAGGACAAGAGTCAGACTAGCTGTGCATTCCAAGTCTCCCTCCAGAGGGCACTTGTCCTCGTGGAGTCTGGGTCTGGTGTGCACATTGAGAAGGGGCGTCTGGCCGATTGGATCTCCGGGGATAGATGCACAGAATGGCCAGTCTGCCCCAGGGCGGGCTTCCCCAGGCGGTATCAGAGAGCACGGAAGGGCAGGGCTGTTTGTGGAATGGAGTGTTTGGAGTGACATTGCTGAGGGAGGACAGTTGACACATGGCCATCATGAAATGCATTAAGTGGCTGTCATAGTGACAGATAATAAAAGCCATGACTGTTAGAGAGAGTGCAGCAGCACAAAAGCTACTTAAAATGTCATCAGGCATTGCTGGTGGGTTCTCCTGGCTGCCGTGGCATACATGTTTTGACAAGCAATTTCCATCTCCCTTCCAGCTGGAACTGGCTTGTCTTTTTGTTTTCAAATTTTACATGTGTATCATCCGATTAGGTGTGGATCTCATGGACATACAATTCCAGCTTGTCTGAAACCAACTGTTTCCCTTCCTAACATGGTCCGTGATCACCTGAACCAGCTCAAGTCACTCTCTCATATTCCCTTCATTCATCTTGAATTATTTAGCTATAAATGGAAGTGGCCTCAAAGCTTGGAAACAAGCTCTGGACCAGCCTTGGGCAGTGACTCTGCCCCCAAAGTCCATTCCTCTACTTTGTGCTGTAGCAATAGAGCCCCCAGGGCAGAGCTAGCCATCTGCTCTTCCAGAATAAGAACTACAATTCCCAGCCTCCCTTGCAGCTAGGGGTGGTCACATGACAAGTCTGGCCAATGGGATGCAAGAGGAAATGCTGTGTGCTATTTCCAGTTATGCCCCTAAAGCCGGCCCTCCCTTCCTCTCCTGACCCGGAGGAAAGTGGAGGGCTGAGTGCCATCTTTGTTGGCGAGGAAGGTGGAGGGTCCACCTGGGTGCAGTGGGGTCACCCCTGACCCCTGACAACTGTGCCCGGACTGGTCACGGGGAGCCCTCGGTTGTTTAACCACTGTTATTCGAGATCCCTGGCTCCTGAGGGGGGCACCTGCTCCCAGCCTGGATCCCGCCTCCTTGGGGAGCAGGCGTGTGGCCCTCGGTGGAGAGAGGGAAGGTCTGCGGTGCTGTGGGAAGCTGGGCCCTGGTGTCCGTGTTCAGCTTCAGGTGATCGCAGAGCTGAGTCAGCCGCCTCTTGTCTTCCATCTTCCTCTTCGTCTTTTCCTTGCAGCGTACAAGCAGCAGATGGTGATGTTGGACACTCACGGAGCAGCCTGTGGCCCAGGCGCCGGGCTCATCCTCCCCTGAGTGACCTCACTGATCCTCAGGCCATCCTGTATTCTGCAGGGGTGGAAACTGAGGCCAGAGACCCAAGTGATGACACTGGAAGGGGGGCAACGGTGACCCGGGGTGGTGGTCTGGCCCCAGGCCCCCTGACTTTCTGCACAGGGGCATTCTGTCACTGTCCCATGTCCATGCAGAGGGGCCTGGTCTTTTCTCTACTATTCTAAGTTCTGCACAGGTGACAGGGCAATTTTGTTTTCTTTTTTGCATCCATTGATGGGATTGGCAAACATAATTATGACCTGAATCAGAAAAGTAAGCCCCCCCCCCATCCCACCCCATCCAGGGTGTGCTCTGTGCTGGGCAGCAGCAAAGACAGCTGGTACCTCCTCTGGCCAGGTCAGGTCGTTGTTCCACCCCTGACCTCCCATCTCCCGGCCATTCCGTGCATGGCCCAGGATCCTTTCCATAAACTCACTCTCTAACTGATGGGCCAAAGTCACCCTCCGAGTTGCTGACTGGTGCATGGGGCCGTATGATGCTGTGACATTGCGGACAAGGGGCGTTGGGCCTCACTGGGACTTGCTTTCTCTCCTATCAGTCAGTTGTTTCCCAGCCCCCAGGTAGGTCAAGATTATCTCTAGGTGGGGGAAGAGAAGGAATCCAAAAGAAAGAGGACAGACTGGAGGAGGGTCTGTGAGGAGGGGCCTTGCGCCCCACACCCTCCCCCGCGTCAGCTCTGAACCCGAGGGAGAGTGACAGACGCCCCTGATAAGTTAGGGCTCTGAAAGCAGAGGGGACTTGGGTTTGCTTCCCACCTGGGATTCTGGAAGCAGTGACCCCACAGAGGACCCACACAGCCAGAGTGAGGGCAGGGAGAGAGGAGAAGGCTGGTGGGGCCTCAGGGCAGAGAGGACCCAGGAGAGACCTTTGGGTTCTCACATCCGTATACTGGGGGAGAGTGCGGTGTGCCCCGGGTCCCACAAAGGACAAAGTCCTACAGTGGAGGGAGGGCCAGGCGCCAGGAGAGAGAGCTGTGCTGGGTCAGAGGCGTGACACCAGGCACACTGAGGGTTACAGGACCAGACCCTGCTGTGCCTGGTCAGCAGATGTCAGCACAGGAGGGGCGGCTGAGGGTCCCACCTGCCCCGTGTGAACCCACAACACAGAGGCACCTAAGAGGGAAGGGGAAGATCCTCAATTGTCTAGAAAAAGCATCTCCCTCCCTGAATTGGCGCCGTTCACCTGGAATTGAGTCTATTTTGTTCTGCCATTAGGCAGAGTGAGGGCTCTAGAGACAGACTATATTTAGTTATAAAAGAATCCAGTTATTTTACACACTTGAGTTGACGGCCTGGAAATCTGTGCCTCTCCACTTAGGAGCGTGCACTGGGGGACATGGTTCCCTGCAGCGTAACAAATGTCCAGCTTGCTTCAGGGCCCAGGAGGAACAAAGACCTTTTTTCCTTCACGGGAAAGTAGGGCTTCCCCAGGGCTGAGGAGGCTGGTCTGGGTCTGACAGCATCTTGAGTCTGGAGGGTGGGTTCAGGGGGCATTCAGTGACTTCAAGGTGGCAAAGGGGCTCCTCACACAAGGTCTGGGAGTCGCTGAGCTGGGAGGAGATGGGAGAAGCCGAGGACAGATTGGGGAACGAGGAGGAAGAGGGAAAGGAGGAAGAGAGGCAGAGCCGGGCTGGGGGAAGGGCGCTGGGCCGGGAACTGCAGGGGAGGCGCTGGCCCTCTCCTCAGCGGCGCCCAAGGTCTGGGGAGGGGAGGGCGGGCGGCAACGGACGGGAGGAGGAAACCCAGCAGGGCTCCTTCCTCAGACTCAAAGGTTTTCTGATTCACTGCTTCCTTCCTTCACTCCCGAGATTGAATCAGTCACGTCCCACGTTCCTGACACTGCTGGTCACTGGGGGTCAAGGCTGACGTGCTCCCTGCCCTCTTAGGAAACAGACAACACACAATAAAATGAGTAGCAGAGCAGGACGACTGTAGACAGTGATGTTTGCTACAACAGAAGTAACTCAGCGATGAGAGGAGATTAACAGGGAGGCCACTTCCACAGAGTTGGAGGCGATCTCTGCAAAGTGACTTTTCTGCTGAGAATGGAAGGAGAGAAGGAGCCAGCCATGCAGATGTCTCAGGAAGAACATTCTAGGCAGAGGGAAGAGCAAATGCAAAGTTCCATAAGATGGGACAAAGTTTGGAGCATTTGACAAACTGAAGGATCTGAGTGCAGCTGGACTGAAGGGTGTGAGTGATGGCATGTCCCCACAAGGTGTGCTTGGAGAGGGCGGTGGGGCCAGGTCAGGTTCAGCTTCACAGGTCATGGTGAAGAGTTTGGACCCCTCCTCAAGGCGGGGGAAGGCAATTGAGAAGTTGGCCTCCGTCAGACCCAGACCCCACGGTCTTCTCCAGAAGCTGTCTTCTACCATCTTCTGGTGCATCCCCCATCCTCCTGCCTCAGTGGTCTTTCTCTGGAGAATGGCCTTCCTCTCTGGGACCGGCTGCCCTCTCAAGGTGCCCATCCACTGTGTTGGGGCACTTCCAGGTCTCTGCATGACCTGGGGGCTTGCAGGAAGTTGACAAGGTCCTCTGGATACCAGTGGAGCCTGGTGGAGAAATGCAGACCAGACGGCAGCTCAGAAGGGAGACCTGGGCTTGGTGGGCCTGGCAGGGGCCTGGGAGGAGCTGCAGTGCACCCTGGTGCCTGTCCTCACCAGTGTTCCCACTGACTGGGTTTGTACCCAGAATGCAGAGTCCATGCCTGAGCACGGGTGATCTGGAACCACGTGACTGGAACAAAGGATGTCACTTCACTGAACTTCAGTATTCCTGCTTCCAAAATGGAGGAAGTCACGTGAAGACTGGGAAGATGATAGGGTGTGGCAGAGCCTGCTAGTCACCCCCAATAACCATTCTCCACATCCTCCATGGTCATAAAGCATTTATCTGGATACATTGCCATCTAGAATCCAAACCACATTTTCCAGTATCCTCTCCAGCTGTGTGCCATGTGACCAACTGCTGACCAATAGGCTCTGAGGAAAAGTAATACACCTTTAAAGAGAAGTGTCCTGTTTGGTTGCTGCTTAGGTTGTAGAATGCTGTAAAGAACGTCATCCACACCCTAGTGACAAGAAAAGACCAGAGGATCTACAAAATCATAACTTTCCTTGAGCACATTAGAGGGGTGAGGTTGCAGGAAACCAACTAACCTGAAATCTAAGGGAGACAGGAGCCTTCAGGGAGAGATGGAGATGGAATGCTGGCTTATCTGGGTCAGAGTGAGAGCAACCCAGGGCTTCCATAAATGCGGGCAAGAGCATTTCTTCTAAATCAAGGCCTCGTAAGACAAGAGGCATACACATTTCCAGATATAAGTACTATTATCGCAACTTCTATGGTCCATTCCCATGTCCAACTTTCAACCAAAAAGTACAAGACACGGGGAAAAAATTCAAGAGAGAAGACAAGCAACACAACCAGACTCAGATATGACACGGACGTTGGAACTACCAGTCAGTGAAATTAAAACAACTCTGACTAATACACTAAAGCCTCTAATGGAAAATCTGGAGAATATGCATGAACAAATAACAAATTTCAACAGAAAGATGGGAACTGTAATGCTAATGTAAAAGAAAACGAATCATAGTAACAGATGCAGAAACTTGTCACAGATTCATCTGTAAACTTGACACACAGCTAAGAACAGAATAAGTAATTACGAGTAGGTCAATAGACATTAAACTGGAAAACAAAGGGAAAAAGGAACTAAAAGGTAGCTTTGACCCCGCCTAGTTCAGCAAACTCTGGGTTAAAGGGAAAAGCTTCCTGCTGTGCTGTTTGTACTGTGCTACAGAGAGTTGAGGATTGACTTTTTCTCTTTAATTATGAATGAAACAGAGAAAACATGGCATGGAGAAGAAGAGCGAGGACTTCAGATTCCTCCTGTCCTTGACGCCAATACTGGCTCCTCCACTTCCCAGCCACGGCCTTGGGCAAGAGCTTTACGCCTTCTGAGCCTCGTTTCCGTCCTCTGTAAAATGGGGACGATCGTAGTCCATGTCTAGTGGGCTACTGCGAGGATTAAGTGACCGATCACAACTGCAGCTAACACAGAGCTTGGCGCACAGGAGGTTCCTGAGATGTGGAGACTATCATTGCTCAGCAGGAACTGCCCCGTCTGTCCCCCTTTCTTTCAGGTCTGACTAAACATCAGTCATGTTAGATCTTTGTAAATAGTCAGGAGCCACCACAGCCATCGTCTTGGGGAACAATGTCTCCTGAAGGAGCAAAGAAACATATAAAGCAAAAAGGTTTGGCAATTATAAAAGTGACAATAATGAGAGGTAACGTACTGAGTGCTTCCTACCTTCCAGGCTCAGTGCTGACTCCGTACGTCTACTGACTCATCTCATCTGCTCTGGGTGGTGTGTCCTTTCATGGTTCTAAGTTCAGAGATGAGGAGACTGAAGCTAAGAGAGATGAAGTGACTTTATAAGGCCACACAGATGTGAGGGTGTGGACGGGGCTCCACCCCGGCTGTCTGACTCCAGGCCCTGCACAGCTCTCCACAATGTGATGATCCCTCCCAGGGGAGTCCACGGTTGTTTAAAAGGCGAATCCAGGGAGGCTGAGGTGGATGTGCACAGAGAACATGGACCCGTGATGGGCTGAAATAGAAGAGAAAGAGAAAAAATGTCCTCCGATTTTGACAATGATAACACCTGAGTGGTGACATGTCTTTCCATGTTAACCTCCCTTGAGGGAGAAAGCCTGTATAAAACAAGCAAAAAGCAAAACAATAAAAAAGCGTTAAGAAGTAAATTGAAGGAGAGGTTGCATTTTGGCATTTCTCAAGAAACAAGCTTAGTGAGGTTGGCCTTGCCGTAGGGTTAGGATTATACACAGGGCAGTGAGCGAATGCTGCTGTGATCTGAATTCTCAAAATGTCACGATTTAAACTCAGTGACTAACCTGAGGCTGATTACTTGTACACGAGGCCTGGGATTCGGAGCCCGGAGGAAGCCTGAGAAGAACAGGGAGGTGGGGCTGAAGTGGCCTTGCTTTTTGTCAAGTCCCTGGTTGGTCTCTCAGCTGTCCTGCTGCGCTTGACGTGCTGGGCAAGAATGACTCACTGAGGAAGCCAGCCTCCCCCTCAGTGTGTGGGCGTGGGGACACATCCAGGGTCCTGTGTCCCACCCCCAGTGCTCAGAGCTGAGCTGGGGGTGGGGGGTGTGAACCTGTTGTTCTGTTGGGCAGAATAGTGCATGAGGCGTGATACAAACCCTTCCACGTGACCATCTTTGCTGCTGGTGTCTTGTTGCTGCTCTTCCGGTGCGGGGTCAAACTTTTACAGCACTTGAATAACGAACGGACGAAGTCATTCCTCCCTCATCAGTGCTGAGGGATAACAGGGAACATCATCTGGAGGTTGATACGTGCCTGCGTTCCTGACCGTGTGGGCGGAGAATCATCAGACCCTGTGGAGGACGATGCGGGTGTTTGCCTAGGATTCCTCCACCTCGGAGAGCCCCCACCCCGGAGAGCCCCCACCCCACGGTGCTCCCTCCAGTGTGTCTCACACCCAACCCCACCCCTGTCCAGGCACAGATTGTGTGGGTACAGACAGCGGGGCATCCCACCAGTACTGGGGGGGACCCTCCTGGTGGCTCTCACCAAGGAGACCAGAGGGGAGGCTGGTGTGAGAGAGATGGGAGAAGAGCAGGATGCAGGATGAGCAGGTGAGATGGAGTGTGCTCACAGGATGAATTAGTTCCCAAGTTAGTCCCTTACACAGGCTCCGTCCACTCGCGCTCTTTCCCCTGGTCTCTCCCAGAGAGTCGGCAGCCCCTGTGAACACAAGGAAGTCTGCACCAGGGTGGGTTTAACTCAGCACTCCGTGGAAAGTTCCATCCATCCTCTCTGGGGACATTTTCTGAGGCCTCAGGCTGCCGAGCCAGAGAGATGCTCAGGAACAGCCGAGAGCACTCAGCCCAGGTGAGAAGGGGCCCCCAGCCAGGAGGCCATCGCTCTGAGCCGGGAAATGGAGGTTCTGGAGCACACCTGCGCCCGGCTTCTACCTGAGAGGAGAGTCAGCCCGGGACGGACGGGCTTCCCCAACCCAGTTCACGTGGGGGTTATCTGAATTTGGGGAAGTCACATACACTGGGTGTATTTTCTCTGCCCCCAGATGGCCCAGCACAGTGACTCAGGGCTGTGTTTCGCTGGCTGCAGTTGCTCTGACTTTGGAAATGCTCTCACCCTGCACATCACTCCCTCTGCCTTTCTCCAGGGGAATATGAAGATCTGACTGGCTCAGCCCTTTGTAAAATGCCTGGGTCACGGAGGAACCAATTCCTGAGGTTCGTGAGAACTAAAGGGGGGAAGATGTGGTTTCCCAAAGCAAAATCGGCCTTTTGGTTTTGGAAGCAGAGGGAATGAGCAACAGTCAACACAGAAGATGTGCACCTACAGGCCCCTGTGCCCACAGTGAGTGCAGCCACTTCCATTTGACTGCAGACAGACCGACTGCACGTCTGTGAGGAGACATGGGCCTGCCCCTTGGTGTCCGTGACGATGGCCCCTAGAAAGCAGCTCTGAACTCTGGTCCTGCCTGGCCTGGGTGTGGCCTGTGCAGTGAGATGTGTGACGTGGAAGTGTCCCCACGCTGGGCGATCCCTTTGTAAAATCACAGATGATGAATTAAGACACCAACATGCCTGGAGCTGCCCTGGGGATACGGAGGAATCGAAGACGAAAACCATCCAAGTCAGGCCGAGAAATTAATCTGTACTTGTCACCAGCACGGTTAGAGGGACTCATGAAAGCTGAATAGGAATCAAAGAGTGACCTTCCAGGAGGGGATCAGGAGCCTAATGCAGAGGAGGCGGGTGCACGGGGTCGGGCTGCACTAAATGACAGGAGCTGTGACTTAGAACTGCAGGGGCAGGGATCCGGGTCCAGGGACCGTGGACAGCCGTGTCGGGGGCTCTCCCGGCTGATCAGACTGCAGCCTCTCCTTTTTCTCCAAGTTGTGACAACTGTTTTATGAACTGTGGCACATTAAGAAGTTCCCCGCAGCTGTATACAATGTGTTTGCCTGTCTCCCGGTTATTGGTCAACAAGATGTTGCCATCAATGTAGTTGCCTCCTCCCAAGACAAACACAACTGCCTCTTGGCATGGATTCCTTGGAACTGAGCCGTCTTTGCCCTGCAGCATTTTGGGCTTAAAATATCTATAGTCATCAGTTTTAGAGTTTGACTTCCTCTCCATGAGATTGTCTAAAATACGAGTAACAGGAGGATTTTGCCGTTTCAGTACCAGGTTCTTCCCTCCTTCCACCACAAACCGGGATCCTGTATTCAGGCCTCGTGGTAAGAGAGCCAGCATTTAGTGGTGGTGTTGCCATAGCTGCAGGAGCTGAGGCCATCTGGGCAAAAGCCTTCCACTGGTTGATATATTGTAAGGGATTTAGGTTGCGTCCTGTGTCAGCTAAAGCCTTTTTGTATTACTCTAAATCAGCCTCAGAAGGTGCTTGCTCATATAACAGATAAGAAACAGCCTCTGTTGTCTTCTGGAGTTCCTGCACCAGGGTCTGACATTATACCCAAAAGAGATTTGTCCAGAGGAGTTTTGCTCATTATTTCTTATTCATCTTCAAAATGTGCATCCAGTTTTCTCACCTTTCTCTGTTCTAAGACAGCACCGGCAACGCTTGTCTGGAGAGCAATGTGTTTTTTTCCCACGGAGTTCTGGCAAGGAATCGCAGCTGATGTTAGCTTAGGAGTCTCGTCAGAAAGCAAACTCAGGGCTCCTTCATCTCCCCCCTCTAGTGCCATAATGCATTTAAGTCATTTGACCTCATCCTCCTGTGCTCTGGAAGATTCCAGTTCCTGCTGAACTGATTCTGCAACTTATGGGAATGGACTTCCCTTATGTTTCTGCCAAAATTTCTCAACTTCAGTTAAATCATAAGACTTCTTGTTTTTTCTTCGTGGTCCAGCATCATAGAGAATCTTCCACTCCTGAAGTTTCTTCCAAATTAAGTCTAAGTGGAATCCAGTGCACCATGCGCCAAGGCCCAGCTGGACGCGGTACAGGAGTTGCCGATCCCTGTTTCCGTCCACGGGATGAAGAAAGGCCCGTGGGGTGGGCTCAGCCAGCTCCAAGTGCCTCCTGGGAGAGGACTATTTCGTGCATCTCTTAGATTTTCCCTAAGTTTCTTATCTACTTTCACTGCTCTCATTTCTGCTGCTGTTCCTCTTGAACATCTGTTTATAGGAACAGTACTCAGGGTGACAAAAAGCAGGAGAAGTTGTCAGCAACAGTGCCTGGAACAGCTCCATCACCATGTCTGTGCTATCTGGACTGGTCAGGGCACAACTGGAACCATTGCCTTATCTTGATTACATAATACAAGGACATCATTTTCCAAAGTAATAAAATTGAGATACTGATCAAAAACTTTGGCTACTTGTGTTACTGCACTAGCTGCAAATTTTGCATTTGCAGTGTCTTCCAGTTTACTTCTCTTTTTTTCTTTTTAAAGATTGGCCCTAAGCTAACATCTATTGCCAGTCTTTTTTTCTTCTTCTTCTCCCCAAAGCCCCTCAGTACATAGTTGTATATTCTAGTTGTAGGTCCTTCTGGTTGTGCTATGTGGGATGCCACCTCAGCATGGCTTGATGAGTGGTGCCATGTCCGTGCCCAGGATCTGAACTGGTGAAACCCTGGGCTGCCAAAGTAGAGCACACAAACTTAACCAGTGGGCCATGGGGCTGGCCCCCAGTTTACTTCTTGAAATAGCAGAAATAAAGTTTAAATAGTCTGATTCATAGAATTGATTTTGAAGATCTAGCTTACTGGTTTATTATAAAAAGCTATAACTCAGGAACAGCCAGATGGAAGGCATGCATAGGGAAGGGTCATGGAGCTTCCATGCCTTCTCTGAGCACCACTGTCCCTGAATTTCCACCGCTTTCACCAACCCAGAAGCTGCCAACCACCTTAACTTCTTTCCTCCTACTCAGAAGAATTGCTCATCTCCCTGTGGCCAGGCCTCCTGAGGGCCCCCGTCCTCCCCCGACTCCTGCCCTGCAGAGACCTGCGCTTCCCCTCCCCTCCCCCTACTCCTCTCTCCCTCTTCTCATCAGCAGGGACACCTGCCCCAGGCACTTCCAGCTGAAAGACAGGATTTCTCTGCCTCACTGACCCCTTCACTGTAGGCTCTGCTTTGTTCTCCACCCACAGAGCAGCTTCCAGGGAGGGGAGTGCAGCACCAGCATGTTTTAACGCATCAGCTAAGTGCTTTTCCTTCCCAGGGTCTCCTGGCACTGGGTCACCCCCACCCCACTCAGGTGGTCTGCGTTCAGGGCTCAGGGAGCATCACAAGGGGCGGCCCCTGGCCCCTGGCCCATCCCCCTCCTCACAGGCCCCCAAGTGTTTAGGACACACCAGCATGGGGCCTATAGAGGCTAAACATGACTTGTTATTTACCTGGAATGAAAACTGAACTGGCATCCTGTATCTTTATTTACTAGTAACTCTACCTGGAGTGACCTGAGCAGCCCCTTCCTGTCCTCTGCAGTGTCAGCTGCCTGTTTAGATGTGACTCTGGACCAGACCTGTGCCAGGGGGCGGGGGGGTCCCCTTTAAAGAGGAGGCCTCTGTACTAGAACTGTCACTCCCCCGCCAGGGGCCTCCCATAGCCCGGGGTCTCTGCTGACAGGTGTGTGGGACCCTGGGGTCTGTGGGGAGCAGGTAGTGCAGGGGGGATGCTGTCCTCTATCCTTCCAGCACATGCCCAGGGAGATGTTCTCACAGGTCCATAGGGGACAGTAAGAGGCTGCTCTCTGATCGTGGTGTGGGTACCGTCCTGGGAGGCTGGAGAGGAAAAACGTGGAGGATGCAGCCTCAGAGCATGATGCAGCCATGAGACACAACGGAGCTACTGTGTACTCAGCAACATGAGCTGATTGTATGTTCAACACATAATCATCTGTAAAAAGAAAAACTGTCATAAACAGAATGAAACATTTAACACAGTACCATTGATGTATATTTAAATTATATGCCCACAAGACAACAACGGACGTTTTGCAAGAACACATTCAAATAAAAAAAAACAGTCATTAAACACAGTTCAAGGATTTCATAAGGATAAAGTCTTAGGAAAGAGTCTCAACAAACACTTTCAAATAAATAAGATAGAGGCCAGCCCCGTGGCCCAGTGGTTAAGTTCGCACACTCAGCTTTGGCGGCCCAGGGTTTCACCAGTTCGGATCCTGAGCACAGACCTAGCACTGCTCATCAAGCCACGCTGAGGTGGTGTCTCACATAGCACAGCCAGAAGGACCCACAACTAGAATATACAACTAGGTACTGGGGGCCTTTGGGGAGAAGAAGGAAAAAAAAGACGATTGGCAACAGATGTTAGCTCAGGGCCAATCTTTAAATAAATAAATAAATGAGAGAAAATTTCAATAAAGAAAAGATACTAATGAAAACAGTTTTATGATTTCCTAACAGTGGGACTGGAACGAGATGAGGAATGGGATTAAAGGGGAATAAAGAAATAAAATCAGATAGAATCCACATGCAGACAAAGGATATACACAGTGTGTCATGGACTGTGCAGAGGTGAATTCACCCCATTTCTCTCGAGGTCAATAAGAAAGATGGTGGAGATGAAAGCACTGAAAGAAGGGCTGAGACCCACGGAGCCCTGGACATCACTTTGTCTGGCCCTTCCCCACGACAGGACAGCATGGGCCCCACCTCTCAGGCATGGCCCTGCCCCTCCAGCCTGACTTCACCTCTCTGACCTGACTGCACCCCTCTGACATGGTCCCTCCACCTCTTACTTAGCCTTGTCCCTGAATCCTGGCCCCACCCTTCTGACCTGGCCCCCACCCTCTGAGCTGACTCCACCCCTACCTTAGCCAGTGTGAATTGGGGAACCCAACACTTTTAATATTTGCCCGAGTCACACATTTAAAAAATATAATTCTGCTGTAATGAAATCATTAATTAAAAAGGGAATTAATTTACTCTGAGGGCAAGTATAAATTAGCTGAGGATTATTCAATCTTAGATTATTTTAGTTCATGGATGAAAACATGAGACAAACTAGAGTTTGTGCACAGACAAGACCGTTGACACATTCTGAAATTCAAGTTGTGATTAGATGTCTGTGGTCCAGTCTACCTGCTGTTTTCATTGACTTTTTTGTGGTCTCTGCTGTGCTAGTGA